>NC_082671.1:14605000-14812500 GCF_025265405.1 Mesoplodon densirostris
TGCAACGAGGTTCATCAGTACCATTTAAAATTTTTTTTTAGATTCCATATATATGTGTTAGCATATGGTATATGTTTTTCTCTTTCTGACTTACTTCACTTTGTAAGACAGACTCTAGGTCATCCACCTCACTAAAAATAACTCAATTTCATTTCTTTTTATGGCTGAGTAACATTCCATTGTATATATGTGCCACATATTCTTTCTCTATTCATCTGTCGATGGATATTTAGTTAGGTTCCACGTCCTGGCTATTGTAAATAGTGCTGCAATGAACACTGTGGTACGTCGCTTTTTGAATTATTGTTTTCTCAGGGTATATGCCCAGTAGTGGGATTGCTGGGTCATATGGTAGTTCTATTTTTAGTTTTTTAAGGAACCTCCATACTGTTTTCCATAGTGGTTGTATCAATTTACAGTCCCACCAACAGTGCAGGAGGGTTCCCTTTTCACCACACCCTTTCCAGCATTTATTGTTTCTAGATTTTTTGATAATGACCATTCTGACCACTGTGAGGTGATACCCATTGTAGTTTTGATTTTCATTTCTCTAATAATTAGTGATGTTGAGCATCTTTTCATGTGCCTCTTGGCCATCTGTATATCTTCCTTGGTGAAATGTCTCTTTAGGTCTTCTGCTCATTTTTTAACTAGATTGTTTGTTATTTTGATATTGAGCTCCATGGGCTGTTTGTATATTTTAGAGATTAATCCTTTGTCTGTTGTTTCATTTGCAAATATTTTCTCCCATTCTGAGGGTTGTCTTTTCACTTTGTTTATGGTTTCCTTTGCTGTGCAAAAGCTTTTAAGTTTCATTAGGTCCCATTTTTTTATTTTTGCTTTTATTTCCATTTCTCTAGGAGGTGAGTCAAAAAGGATCTTGTTGTGATTTATGTCATAGAGTGTTCTGCCTATGTTTTCCTCTAAGAGTTTTATAGTGTCCAGTCTTACATTTAGATCTTTAATCCATTTTGATTTTATTTTTGTGTATGGTGTTAGGGAGTGTTCTAATTTCATTCTTTTACATGTAGCTGTCCAGTTTTCCCAGCACGACTTATTGAAGAGGCTGTCTTTTCTCCACTGTATATCTTTGCCTCCTTTGTCATAGATTAGTTGACCATAGGTGCGTGGGTTTATCTCTGGGCTTTCGATCCTGTTCCATTGATTTTTATTTCGGTTTTTGTGCCGGTACCATATTGTATTGATTACTGTAGCTTTGTAGTATAGTCTGAAGTCAGGGAATCTGATTCCTCCAGCTCCATTTTTTCCCCTCAAGATTGTTTTGGCTATTCGGGGTCTTTTGTGTCTCCATACAAATTTTACAATTGTTCTAGTTCTGTAAAAAATGTCACTGGTAATTTGCTAGAAATTGCACTGAATCTGTAGATTGCTTTGGGTAGTAGAGTCATTTTCACAATATTGATTCTTCCAATCCAAGAACATGGTATATCTCTCCATTTGTTGGTATCATCTTTGATTTCTTTCATCAGTGTCTTACAGTTTTTCTGAGTACAGGTATTTTACCTCCTAAGGTATGTTTATTCCTAGGTATTTTATTCTTTTTGTTGTAATGGTGAATGGGAATGTTTCCTTAATTTCTCTTTCTGATCTTTCATTGTTAGTGTACAGGAATGCAAAATATTTCTGTGCATTAAATTTGTATCCTGCAACCTTACCAAATTCATTGGTTAGTTCTGTAGCTTTCTGTTGGCATCTTTAGGATTTTCCATGTATAGTATCATGTCATTGGCAAACAGTGTCAGCTTTACTTCTTCTTTTCCAATTTGTATTCCTTTTATTTATTTTTCTTCTCTGATTGCTATGGCTAGGACTTCCAAAACTATGTTGAATAAGAGGGGTGAGAGTGGACATCCTTGTGTTGTTTCTGATCTTAGTGGAAATGCTTTCAGTTTTTCACCATCGAGAATGATGGCTGCAGGTTTGTCATATATGGCCTTTATTATGTTGAGGTAGGTTCCCTCTATGCCTATTTTCTGGGAGTTTCTTTCATGAATGAGTGTTGAATTTTGTCAAGAGTTTTCTCTGCATCTATTGAGATGATCATATGGTTTTTATTCTTCAATTTGTTAATATGATGTATCACATTGATTGATTTGCATATATTGAAGAATCCTTGCATCCCTGGGATAAATCCCACTTGATCATGGTGTACAATCCTTTTAATGTGCTGTTGGATTCTGTTTGCTAGCATTATTTTCAGGATTTTTGCATCTATGTTCATCAGTTATATTGGTCTATAATTTTCTTTTTCTGTGATATCTTTTCTGGTTTCAGTATCAGGGTGATGGTGGCTTTGTAGAATGAAGACTAGGAGTGTTTCTCCCTCTGCAATTTTTTGGAAGAGTTTGAGGATAGGTGTTAGCTCTTCTCTAAATGCTTGATAGAATTCGCCTGTGAAGCCATCTGGTCCTGGACTTTTGCTTGTTGGAAGATTTTTAATTATGGTTTCAATTTCATTAATTGTGATAGGTCTGTTTATATTTTCTAATTCTTCCTGGTTCACAGTCTTGGAAAATTGTACCTTTCCAAGAATTTGTCCATTTCTTCATGGTTGTACATTTTATTGGCATATATTTGTTTGTAGTAGTCTCATAATCCTTTGTATTTCTGCAGTGTCAGTTGTGATTTCTCCTTTTTCACTTCTAATTTTATTGATTTGTATCTTCTCCCTGTTTTTCTTGATGAGTATGGCTAAGGGTTTATCAATTTCGTTTATCTTCTCAAAGAAGCAGCTTTTAGTTTTATTGATCTTTGCTATTGTTTTCTTCATTTCTATTTCATTTATTTCTGCTCTGGTCTTTATGATTTCTTTCCTTCTACTGACTTTGGGTTTTCTTTGTTCTTCTTTCTTTAGTTGTTTTAAGTGTAGGGTTATATTGCTTATTTGATATTTTTCTTGTTTCTTCAGGTGAGATTGTATTGCTATAAACTTCCCTCTTAGAACTTCTTTTGCTGTATTCCATAGGTTTTGGGTCATCATGTTTTTGCTGTCATTTGTTTCTACGTAGTTTTAAATTTCTTCTTTGATTTCTGCCATGATCACTTGGTTATTTAGTAATGTACTGTTTAGCCTCCATATATTTGTGCTTTTTACAGTTTTTTTTTTCCTGTACTTTATTTCCAATCTCACAGTGCTGTGGTTAGAAAAGATGCTTGATATGATTTCAATTTTTAAGAATTTTCTGATTCGTGATTCATGACCCAAGATGTGATCTATCCTGGAGAATGTTCCATGTGCAATTGAGAAGAAAGTGTATTCTGCCACTTTTGGGTGGAATGTTCTATAAATATCAATTAGGTCTATCTGGTCTATTGTGTCATTTAAAGCTTGTGTTTCCTTATTTATTTTCTGTTTGGATGATCTGTCCATTGGTGTAAGTGGGGTGTGAAGGTCTCCTACTATATTGTGTTACTGTTGATTTCTCCTTTCATGGTTGTTAGCATTTGCTTTATGTGTTAAGGTACTCTGTATTGTGTGCATAAACATTTATAATCGTTTTATCTTCTTCTTGGATTGATCCTTCAATCATTATGTAGTGTCCCTCCTTATCTCTTGTAAGAGTCTTTGTTTTAAAGTCTATTTTATCTGATACAAGTATTGCTACTCCAGCTTTCTTTTGATTTCCATTGGAATGAAATATCTTTTTCCATCCCTTCACTTTCACTGTGTATGTGTCCCTAGGTCTGAAGTGGGTCTCTTTTAGACAGCTTGTGTATGGGTCTTGCTTTTGTATCCATTCAACCAGTCTGTGTCCTTTGGTTAGGGCATTTAATCCATTTACATTCAAGGTTATTATCCATATGTATGTTCCTATTACCATTTTGTTAATTGTTTTGGGTTTACTTTTGTGGGTCTTTTTCTTCTTTTGTGTTTCCCACTTAGAGAAGTTTCTTTAACATTTGTTGTAAAGCTGGTTTGGTGGTACTGAATTCTCTTAGCTTTTGCTTGTCTGAAAAGCTTTTGACTTCTCCATCGAATCTGAATGAGATCCTTGCTGGGTAGAGTAATCTTGGTTGTAGGTTTTTCTCTTTCATGACTTTAAGTATATCCTGCCACTCCCTCTGACCTGCATAGTTTCTGCTGAAAAATCAGCTGATAACCTTATGGGGATCCTTATATGTTATTTTTTGTTTTTCCCTTGCTTTTTTTTTCTTTTTGCTTTATAACAAATTTAATCAGTTATACATATACATATGTTCCCATATCCCCTCCCTTTTGTGTCTCCCTCCCACCCTCCCTATCCCACCCCTCCAGGCGGTCACAAAGCACCGAGCTGATCTCCCTGTGCTATGCGGCTGCTTCCCACTAGCTATCTACCTTAGGTTTGGTAGTGTATATATGTCCATGCCACTCTTTTGCTTTGTCACAGCTTACCCTTCCCCCTCCCTATATCCTCAAGTCCATTCTCTAGTAGGTCTGTGTCTTTATTCCTGTCTTACCCCTATGTTCTTCATTACATTTTTTTTCTTAAATTCCATATATATGTGTCAGCATACAGTATTTGTCTTTCTCTTTCTGACTTACTTCACTCTGTATGACAGACTCTAGGTCCATCCACCTTGCTGCTTTTAATACTTTTTCTTGGAATTTAATTTTTGTTAGGTTGATTAATATGTATCTTTGTGTGTTTTCCCTAGGGTTTATCCTGTATGGGAATCTCTGTGCTTCCTGGACTTGGGTGACTATTTACTTTCTCATGTTAGGTAAGTTTTCCATTATAATCTCTTCAAATATTTTCTCAGACCCTTTCTTTTTCTCTTCTTCTTCTGGGACCCCTGTAATTTGAATGTTGATGCATTTAGTGTCCCAGAAGTCTCTGAGATTGTCTTCAATTCTTTTCATTCTTTTTTCTTTATTCTGCTCCTTGGCAGTTATTTCCACCATTTTGTCTTCCAGCTCGTGTATTCATTCTTCTGCGTCTGTTATTCTGTTATTGATTCATTCTAGTGTAATTTTCATTTCAGTTATTGTGCTGTTCATATGTGTGTTTGTTCCTTCGTTCTTCTATATCTTTGTTAAACTTTTCTTGTATTTTCTCAATCTGTGCCTCCATTGTATTTCTGAGATTCTGGATCATCTTTACTATCATTACTCTGAATTCTTTTTCAGGTAGATTACCTATTTCCTCTTCATTTATTTGGTCTTGTAGGTTTACCTTGCTCCTTCATCTGTGACATATTTTTTTGCTGTCTCATTTTTTTTTAAATGAGTGGGATTGTGTTCCTATCTTACTGGTTGTTTGTCCTGAAGCTTCTAACACTGAGGTTTGTAGGCTATTGGGTAGAGCTGGGTCTTGGTGATGAGATGAGGAACTCTGTGGGACCTCACTCTGATGAATATTCCCTGGGATCTGAGGTTCTCTGTTAGTCTAGTGGTCCAGACTGGCAGCTCCCACCACAGGACCTTTGGCCTGACCCAGAGCTCATGAACCAAGATCCTGCAAGCCACCTTGGGGTGGCAAAAAAAACAAAAAACAAACTCAAAACAAAAACACATTAATAACAAAGTAAAAAATAAAATTAGACTAGGAAAGTAACAGATATGTTAGGAAGAATACAAAAATAAAAATATAGATGAATCAACAAATGGAAGGTACATCAGTACCACAAGAGTAGAAAAGAGGAGGCGGGAAAAGAAAAAAATTGGGGGGGAGACCTTGGCTGTGGAGGGTGAAGCTTAAGCAAGGGCGAGGTTTGGGTGGTGAGTTGGGCCAATGCTCAGGACCCACAGGGCTGGAAAAGGCCCTGGGGGATGTGGGGTTGACCCTTAGGTTCAAGGAACAGAAGGGGCCAGGCTTGCCCCCCACCACTGGTCTCAGAGGGCATTGGACCTCACCTGGGAGCCCATTAGGTTTCCTGGACTCTAGTGGGTGGGGCAAATGCTCCTCCCATCTGGGAGGGCCTCTCCCACCTGCCTCTCCTGATCTCCATGGCCTCCTTCCTATGCCCCCAAGGACCTATGTGGCCTACAGGGGGCTTTGGAGGGCAGGGGACCAGCCTGAGAGCTCAGCAGACTCCCCATGCCCGAGTGGGTGGGCAATCGCCCTCTCTGCTTCTCTCCCTCTCCTGATCTCCCTGGCCTCCCTCTTATGCCCCCAGGACCCACGTGGCCAGGACGGACCTTTGTGGCGGGAGTACTGGCCTGGGAGCTCAGCAGCCTTCCCGGCCTGAGTGAGCCAGACGATTGCCCTCTGCTCCTCTCCTCCTCTTCCCGGAGAGTCCCTCCCACCTGCCTCTCCTGGTCTCCCTGGCCTCAGGGGCGCCGATCCTGTCTGGTTTCCACTTCTCCTCCCCGCTCAGTCCCTCTATGTCCTACCAGTTCACTTTGGGGTTCCTCCCTTCTCCTTGGGCATCAGAGTTCCCCACAAATGGCTGGAAGGAGCCCTAGTTGTGGGGAGATGCTAACTCTGTGTCTTCCCACATGGCCATCTTGACTCCCCTGTCTTCTTAATTTTCATAGTACAGACACAACACATAGCTCAGGACATGGGTATCTCCAACCTGGACTATCACTAACACCTTTCTCTGAGCTTTGGACTTTGGAGAAAAATTGAAAGCAACCTAATTTTCACCAACAGGAGAATTAATAAGTAGTTTGGATTACATCCACATATGATCACTATACAGTGGGCAAACTGGGTGAACTAGAGCTACACATATTAACAAGGAAAAATCTCAGAAATATAAGGACGTATAAAAAAACATGCAAAATGATACATCCAGGATGATACCATGCCTCTAAGTGTTAAAAACTAAAAAATTAATAATTGTTGTGGGTACACACATACGAATGGAGATGATAAACAGCAAATTCAGGATAGAAGTTATCTCCAGGGAGAGAGTGAAGGGAATGAAATTGGGTAGATACTGATACAGGGGGCTACATACACCTCTACCTACAATATCATATTACTCCTTTTCTTTTCTGTAGGAAGAGAACTTTCACCTGAGTTCAAAAGGGCACATGGATGCCTAGCTAGAGATTATGTTTTCCAGTCTCCCTTGCAGCTGTTGTATAGTCATGTGACTAAATTCTTGCCAAGGTAGTATGATTAGAAGTGATGGGTGAGACTCCTTTGTCACTTCCTTAGAGGAAATTGCTTGTCTTTTCATCTTCTCCTTCCCCTTTCCCATGTGCTAGAATCTGGTTGTAATACTGTTAATCCAGTCTTAACCTGGAGGACATGCACGGTACTCTGGGGCATGTGTCATGCTCTTTGGGCCAGTAGCCTCGTGTGATGCATGTAATAGTAATTCATAACTTCCACTCCTATGTCTTATTTTATTGCATGAATACAGGATGGTTTATCCATGGTCTTATGGATGGACATTAAGGTCACTTCCTGTTTGGGGCTATTAAGAATATTCTTATACAATTCTCCTTGCCTCATAGATTAGAGTTTCCCTATGGTATTTTCTGTCTTAGTCTGTTTGGGCCACTGTAACAAAAAATACAATAAACTGACTGGCTTATGAACAAACATTTATTTCTCACTGTTCTGAAGCCTGAGATCAAGCACCAGCTTATACCTGATGAGGTATCTAATGAGGACTCACCTCCCAGATGGCCACTTTTTCTCCATGTCCTCACATGGCAGAAGGGATAAAGGGAGCTTTTTCAGGCTGCTTTTATAAAGGCACTAATCCCTGAGGGCTCCACCCTCATGACCTAATCATCTCCCAAAGACCCCCTCCACCACCTTTTAATATCATCAACTTGGGGGTTAGGTTTCAATGTATGAATTTGGGGGTGGACACAAACATTCAGCCTGTAACATAGGAATGGAATTGCTGAGTCATAGGATATGTCTATGTTCAATTTTCCTTACTACTGTCTGGATAAACTTTTTTCCAGGTGGCTGTTACGCTTGAAATCATCACTAGCTATATGTTAGAGTTTCATCTTGTTTTGATTGAATTTTAATTTTTAAATGTATCATCATTTTAATTTTTCACAAAATTAATTACAGTAAATCACCTACATACAAACCTTCAAGTTGCAAACTTTCAAAGATGCCAATGTGCCCCTGTATGCCAGCTGTTGTACTGTACTAGTGTACTTTTCAAGGTACTGTACTGTAAGATTAAAAATGTTTTTTTTTTATTTTTTGTGTCTGTTTTTTATGTATTATTTGTGTGAAAAGTATTATAAACCTATTACAGTACAGTACTGTATAGCCAATTGTGTTAGTTGGGTACCTAGGCTAACTTTGTTGGACTTATGAACAAATTGGACTTATGAACTCCCTCTCAGAACAGAACTCGTTCATATGTAGGGAACTTACTGTAATCATTTCTCACTGTGGCTTTAATTTGTATTTTTCTGATTGCCAGTAAGGATAGGCATCTTTTAATATGCTTAGGGCTATTTGTGTTGCCTTTGCTGTGAAATGCCCATTTACATTTTTGCTCATTTTTCTACTGGGTTATCTTTTTCTTATCAATTCTACATCAATGATTTGTGATTTGTGATTTGTCTTTTTTTAACTTCTTATACCTTTTGATGAATGCAAGTTTTTAGTTTCAATGTAATGATATATCTACCATTTACTTTATGGTTTGCCAGTTTTATTACTGCTTAAGAAATCCTCTGTAGTCTGACTTTGTAAAGATATTCTATATTTTATTCTATAATATCTATAGTTTTTACCTTTCACATTTATTTTAAATCTATAACTGATAACTGATTTTTGGATATGATCTGGGTTAAAAAGCAAACATTCAATTTTCTGGTAGATTGTCTCAGACCCATTAATTGAATAATCATTACTCCCCACACTGATCTCAAATTTCTGCTTCATATTATTTGTGTGGGATTATTTTAAACCTCTCTATTCTTTTCATTATTCTGCCTACCTAACCCAATTCACATGCCACATTGTCTTATTAGAGCTTTTATAAAAATGATGGCGGCAGGTAGGACAAAAATCTCCCACTCCTCCTCGCTCTTTTTTTTAAAAAAATTAATTAGTTAATTAATTTATTTATTTATGGCTGTGTTGGGTCAGTTTCTGTGAGGGGGCTTTCTCTAGTTGCGGCAAGCGGGGGCCATGCTTCATCACAGTTCACGGGCTTCTCACTATCGTAGCCTTTCTTGTTGCAGAGCACAGGCTCCCCACGTGCAGGCTTAGTAGTAGTGGCTCACGGGCCTAGTTGCTCCGCGGCATGTGGGATCTTCCCAGACCAGGGCTCGAACCTGTGTCCCCTGCATTGGCAGGCAGATTCTCAACCACTGCGCCACCAGGGAAGACCCTCTTCACTCTTTTTAACCAAGATTATCTTGGAGAGTCCTGTTTCTTTGCTAACATGTCTTAACTTCAGAATCAGGTTGTCATGTTGTTCCACTGTGTTTGTGTATTCCATTGTTTTTATAGATTAATCTGGGAGAAAATTTTGGCTTTATTTCTTTATTTGTTTTTAAGTTGACTTAAACATTTCGTTTTTCTTTTTTTTTTTTTTTTTCTGTACGCGGGCCTCTCACTGCTGTGGCCTCTCCCGTTGCAGAGCACAGGCTCTGGACGCGGCGCAGGCTCAGCGGCCATGGCTCACGGGCCCAGCCGCTCTGCGGCATGTGGGATCTTCCCGGACCGGGGCATGAACCCGTGTCCCCTGCATCGGCAGGCGGACTCTCAACCACTGCGGCACCAGGGAAGCCCCTAAACATTTCTTTTATGTAGTTTCTCATAAGCATGACTTTTAAACTTGTTTTCTATGAGTTGAAGTTCTGGTTCAAAATTAAACAGATACGGTAAAGATCCTAGTTAAAGAACTGTTTAAAAAAAGAAGAGAGTTTTTGTTGTGGCTTGAAGGAAAAATTAATACATTCAGAAAAATGAATACCTTAGGTGGAAACAATGAAAGTAGAAGTCATAAAAGATAAAGGTAGGAAGCAAAGATTGTACCTGAACTTGAAGATTAAAGTGGGTAAATGGAGGCCAGGCTGGCTACCATCCGGCCCACGTTGGCTTAGGATGGCTCAGCTGCTTTCTGGTGTGTTCCCCGAGGGAGAGAGCAGAGGATCCAGAGGTAAATATTGAGGGTGGGAAAGAATGAGTTCATTATGTAAATAATGGTTGCAAGCCAGATGTTCAGAGCTTGGGTGTACCTTCCTTGCCTGAGGCGGTTTTACAATGCATTTTGAGCGAGTTTTCATATCCTCAGGGAGTTTGCTATCAAATTCCAAAATTACTCCCTCTCCCCAGACAGCTTCCCTCACAACTGCTGAAAAAAGAAACTGTTAGGAAGACCTCATATTGAGAAAATTTTGGTAAAATGTGTTACATGCACACAGGAAGGGAGCAGGAATTAAACAATTCAGATAATTACTGTCCTGAATGCAGGACTGTACAAAAAAGAAAAGTTTCTGCTTTTCAGTGTTTATACTGAAGTACATAAAATGAAAAAAAGAATGCCATGGAGCTAATTTAAAAAACAAAACGAAGCAGGCTTTTAGCTGCTCAGATCCTATAAAAATCAAAAGAACAGATATGACTTAAACTTGCTTTACTGAAGCAAATTTCCACAACCTGACATTTAAATTGAGCTGGGGGGCACTCAAATAATCCCACAGGTATGTAAAATCGGATACTATATCTGCAACCAAGTATTCTGCTCTGGGATATGGAGCCCCAATTGGCAACCTGGGAAAACCATGTTACTTACACTTGCTCAAATAGTCTCTCATTAGTTCTTCTGACCCTCTTGTATACTAATAAATAGCCCATTATGAAACATTAAAATGGAATTCTTTCCATTAAAAATTATTTCCTTGCTAGTGAACATGAACTAGGTTTAATGGACAATGTTGGTTAACATTAGGTTGTCCTAATGTACAGTGGATGCTTTCCAGTGTGAAAGGATGTGAGCAGGTTAGGCTTTCTGGTTCAGTCAGTGAGCTGAGAGGGGCATGAGTCTTCCTACAGTGGTCGAAATATTGCTTATGTTCTTAGCTTGTTTTGGGTGGGTCTATTACTTTTTGGTCTAAAGAGCTGAAAACTATAATGTGAAATTGTATAATGAGCCTTAGAAAATTATAAGCCTAAAGAGACTTTTAGATCACCTCTTCAGGTCAATTTCCAAGTTTATTTTGTTAGTGGGATAAATAGGCTGACATGGTGGGAACTTCTGGGATTCTGGCACTCTCCTCATGCCATCCAAGGCTCCCTTGGCACCCAGTATGATGTCACACATTGTAGGTATCCAAGGACTATCTGTTAGATTAATATTGTAAAATGCTTCTGAGGGACCGAGAATTCAAATTTCTGAAATACATATTTAACAAATCAATAAACACCTAATTATTGATTACCTAAATGTGCCCAGGACTGTGTCTGACCAGCCCTAAGGAAAATTTAAAAGAGGCATTAAATGTGCTTCTAGGAGACAATATTATAAGGGAAATATTAAATACATCTCTGAAATTCTTGTTTTTATCCACATCCACACCAGGAGGAAGCATCTTTGCTGCTTAGTTGGTTTTGGAGAGGAATATTGGATAAGCCGAGAGTGGCTGAATTACTTTACTTAAGAAGAGGATGGAATGAGAAAATCCAAAATGACTGAGTCTCATATGAGAGGGTTGTGGGTGTGGTAAAAAAGAGATAAGTTGCTCTAAGGGGTTGATCTTTGGAGTGGAAAAGAAACAATAAATTTTTCAGAAACTCGTGCTCTGTAATGTGTAAGATAACAAATCTCCTTGTTTTGCCAACAAACCTTCAGTAAAAATATCTCTCTTCAAAGCTTTTAGAGTCAAATTTGTTGGGAGGTTTGCAAACGGGGCTTAGACTGGTCTTAAGAGCTAGAACTAGCTGCATTCACATTTCAAGAATGTTGAAAGAAGCATAACACTCGGTATCTAAGTGCTTATCTATCTAGAATAAATTATAAATACAATAGTTGTTTTTGACATGAAAGTAAGACACATGGTTTGAAAAATATAACGTACTTATTTGGTTGATTGGTAATTAAAATTCCTGAAATGTTTATCTAATCAATAAATAAACATATTGTTGGACACCTATATGTGACCAGAATTGCATTTGATAAGCCCTAAGGAAAATTGAAAAAATGCATTAAATATGGCTCTATGAAATGATATCATAGGGATTAAATTTTTTCAGAAAATTATAAACTATTTTGGTTTGAGAATAGCCCAGAAAACCCAGGCCATAAGGCTCACAAACTATTGGCATGCTATTCAGAATGTTGAGTAGTAGGTCATGGAAGGTTTTAATATAGCCACCAATTTTTTTTTTCCCTAAGTTGATATAGTGGGAAATTTACTCACTGAACTATATGGAGCATCTGGTATGTGCCAGCTGCCCTGCTAGGCCCTAGGTACATACATAATGCATTACGATTGCCCTTCAGATAAGCATGATGAAATGGGAAAGTGAGAGACATGCAAACAGATATGATGATAGAATGGAATAAGCATCATGATAGCCGTTACTGCAAGTTCAGACAGATGGACCCTATCTTCCTGCTGAGCTGGGCTTTGTCTAACCAGGTGAAGAGGCAAGAATACTTATGACTGGACAGGGATAGAAGGTGAGGTCAAAGGAATTGGTGAAGGATGTTGACTAAATAGGAATGTACATGGGATAGAAAGTAGGTGCAGGAAAGGGGAGATATTTGTTGAATGGCATGAACTCTGGTGGAGCTATGGCTTAGTTGGTACCCAGTACTGCAAGAGCTTCACAACTGCTCTTCCTATTTTCAGCTTAAGCTGAAATTATCAAGCAAATCTTCTTTAAAATAGTGCACATTTATGCTCTCTTCTCAAAGGTCTCCCAATTTTTTGAGAAAATAAACTCATACTCCTTATTTTGACATTTGAGATCTTCTATAGCTTGGCCCCAACATAAAATTTTGACTTATAAAAATAGCATTTTATATGTTTCAACCACATAACTTCACCTCTCCCTACTCCACAAATATACTCAACTTAATCAAGCTTGACTTCTTTATTGTTTCTGTATCTTTTCTAAAACTACTGCTCATTGCTAAAAGCCCTTTCCGAATGCTGCTCCTCTATGAAGGTGTTCCCTGTCTTCCTTCACTCTCATCCACAGTAGGATTTTTTCCTCATCTGAATACACACCATAATTTATTTCTCTCTATGGTGTCTTCTGTCTTATAATTATTTATGTACATATATGTTTTCAATCTCTTTGGTTATAAGAGATTCAAGAAATTCGTGTTGTATTCAACTTTTGGTCTTTCCTCTCACCCCTCTTACAGCAACTAGCATAATCTAAGACCATAAATAATGATTACAAAGAACAAAACTGAGTGCTTTGTGGAGTTGATTGTGAGAGACTTGAAAATCCAAGGGGAAAGTGAAGTGTAGAGAGATGTTGAGTTGTGATCCCTTGGAGAACTGTTGGAAGAATTTCTCTCTCTTATTCTCTCTGTCCTCTGTGTGTGTGTGTGTGTGTATGTGTGTGTGTGTGCATGTGTGTGTGCACGCGTGCATGTGCACATTTGAGGGTCTTCTCAATATTTAAATCAAGATTAGGAAATCTCTGCCAAAAGCGTTAGTAGCTGCGACTATGCAAAACCATTATAACCTCCTTATTTATTGTGTGATGAGATCGACAGCCTCATTTAAACATTGTGAATAATGCAAAATGCCTTTGTTGGGGATTCCAATGTACAATTTTTCCAACAGTTTCAATGAATGAATACAAAGTATTTTCAATGCCAGCGATTTCTGAGAACAAATTTGATTCTCAAGATTTTTGTCTCCTACTTCCATAATAAAAATTTTACAAAGAAATACTATTTGTTTTTTTAAAAAGAAAATTATTTAGGAGTAGAGAAGAATATCTGTGGATACAGGTAGAAAGTTTGAATTCAGTACTTGTATAGTGAAAAATAAGTATAAAAAAATAGAAAGATGAGCATGAAAGAAACAGCACATGCATTTGAATAAATGGTGCTAATCTACATTTGCTGACATATTTCCAGCAATAGTTTCCCTCCCAAGGTGCTCTTCTCATATCTGTGGGGAGATAAGCATTTTTTCAGACGTGGAAACTGAGATGCAGAGAGATCATGTGACGTGCTCTAATTTTCTTACTTTGTTGCTCTAGATTTTGCATTCTCTCCCCTCACTATTTAAAGAAACACTCCTTATGAATGAGGAACTCATTACTCTGAACTCTTCATGTATCTCATACTCTTGCTCTATTTTTTGCTGACTAATCTTTTAACCCCACATCCTACACTAAAATGGTGAGTTGTCCAGATACAGACACCCTTTTCTAATAATTAAGCAAAATTCCTTTTGTTTTGCTCCCTTCTCTTTCTCTGCTATTCCATCTAACAGCTTTTATTTATTTATTTTAATTAATTAAGCTTATTTATTTTTGGCTTTGTTGGGTCTTCGTTGCAGTACGTGGGCTTCTCATTGCAGTGGATTCCCTTGTTATGGAGCACGGGCTGTAGGCACGAGGGCTTCAGTAGTGGTGGCTTATGGGCTGAGTTGTTCAGCAGCATGTGGGATCTTCCTGGACCAGGGCTCGAACCCATGTCCCCTGCATTGGCAGGCGGATTCTTAACCATTGTGCCACCAGGGAAGCCCCTAGCAGCTTTTAAATATTGCCATTGGTCTTCATTTAATCTAGGTCTCTTATCTGTATCGTTATTCCTATTTTTTTAATAAAAAGAATAAGGCCCAGAAAATGTGTGAGACTTCCCTAAAGTCCCTGGAATTCTGTTACACGTTGAACTGTGTCCCCCCAAAGTCGTATGCTGCAGTCCCCACTCTCAGGAACTCAGAATATGACCCTCTGGAAAGAGGATTATGTCAGATGTAATTAGTTAAGATGAGGTCATACTGGAGTAGGATGGGCCCTTAATCTAGCATGATAAGTTTCCTTACCAAAAGGAAATTTGGAGACAGGCACACACATAGGGAAAATGCCATGTGGAGAAGGCAGAGATTGAGGTGATGCTTCTACAAGCCAAGGAACTCCCAAGATTGCCAGCAAACCACCAGAATTGAGGTGAGGGCATGGCACAGAGCCTTTCTCACGGGAACCAGCCCTATGGACAACTTGAGTTTGGACTTCTAGCTTCCAGAACATATGAGACAACAAATTTCTGTTGTTTAAGCCACCCAGTTGAGGGCAAACCAATACAGACTCCAACCCAGACCACCCAGGTCCTGTGCCCTTTCTACTAAGTCACAGCTATCTTTTTCTGAATAGATGTCACTTGACTTGGATCTTAAGGTCTAAGCTAAGTTACTAGGAAACACAGAATAGGAAATGATGTCTTCTGCCTGGCTGTGCTAGAAGGTTTTATTGGGAAGCTATCATTTGTAAGGGGCCTTGATCAAAGAGTTGGAATCCATCAGATACAGGCAGGTTGGTGAGGGGGAGGAATTCCAGGTGGAAGGAACAACACCTTGCACTCAAAAATTAGATTACAAAAAAGATTGGGGAAAATCGATAGATGAGGAAAAAGTCTTGAGCAGGCTGCAAGGCATAAAGAAGTTTTAATATTTTAGAAAAACTTGTGGGTGATTGTTATGTTTGAGAAAAAATAACTCTGACCACAAAGATAGACTTGAGAAGAGGTTATAGGAGGCTGTTGAAATGGCTATTGTACTAGATCCTGGCCCTTAGCAGCCCCGCCGATGCTGCTATCAGACTCATGACCCTCTGCCATAGTCCCAGTCATCTCATTTCCTAACATCACCAATTGGCTCAGCCTCCCCTGGAGCAAGGACTTGTTTTTTTTGGCTTAACCTGCATCGCACCTACTGCAATGGGAACCAACTACACCGGGAGATTTGACTTGCAGCTGCCCAGTGGGGGGCAGGTAACACAACCCAGAAGGAGAGGGAGTTAACACATAGGGTTTTGTCCAGTTAAAGACATTAGACAGGGAGGAGTTAGCAGATACACTGCTTCCTCTTTTTGACAGGTTCTGAGCAGAGGTGTTGTTCAGTCTTGCAAGTTTGTTGCAGGTTTTTTGTGACTTTCTGTTGTTGGTGATAGATACTGTAAACAGCTCCCCTTATATTTGCTTTGTTTCATCTCTTGCTTCACTTTCTTATGACTATCCTGCCTTGTCTTCCCAAAACCAAAATGAAACACCAGCATGCATATTTTTTTCTTAATCGCTGGGATAGGATAAGACAACTCAATGAAGAGTGATACCAGAAAGCAGACTTTTGCTAACCTTCTTTAAGCTCTTTTAGGAGATGGCAACAATCACAATCTTAGATGACTGGATTTGTACCTCCCTCTGGGGAAGAAGTGGGGACATCTTCTATACATCTAAGACCTGTACTTTATTAGAGGTTATTAGAGGTTGTGAGCAGAACTGAGTATCACCAAGTAAACTTTAACAGATTCAGTTTGTGTAATCCCAGACTTGCCTCTCCACGCCAGTCTCAGTGATTTGCCTTCTTTTCTGTCCAGATTGGTGCTAGCAACTGCTCACACCATTTCGTGCTACATTCTGAGTAACCTTATGGTCCCAAACCTCCAATCGTTTACACCTTCCCCAGGAGGTGAGGGCTGGGCTTAGGCACAACCTCCTTGCTACACGCTGAAACTGGGGAGCCAGAGTAGCTCTAGTGCTTAGTTCCTACTTGAGTGGGTACTTGGAGATTCCAACTTCTTCAGTAGTTGTCCAGAGGGACCCAGAAACCAAGATGGAAGTGTAAGAAAGTTAAAGCCCAGAGGAGGAGACTTTGACTAATAAGAGATGGAAGACATGATCTGAAGAAAATCTGTTTATGCTTCCTCTTCCATAGATTCTTCCTAGCAGTGTTTTCATTCTGTCTTGTGGAACTGAGGAAGCACCTGGATTTCCTTGAGAAACTGTGCCAGTTTGGAAACGGATCACCTTGTGCTTCCTTTTCCTTCTTCTCCACCTCACTTTTTCTTTCCCCTAACTCTTCCCCTCAGTATTAAGTGTTAGCACTTTGGCTCTGCCCCCAATTCTGATTTTCAGAAAACTGGCCTGAGATATTACACTTGAGGCATGTTGAAGACTTGAATTACATGAGTCACAGTGCAGATGGTAAAGAGGTGTAGATGTGTGAGATAATTTGAGAGAAGAAATGTCTGTATATGCTATTGCTTTGGATTGGAATTGGAGAGCTGAGGGAGAGTAAGGGAGTCAGTTATGAAACCTTTGAAGTTGATGGTATTGGCAACTGCTGAAATGACGTGTTAACTAAGATTTCAAATATTAAACGTTTGGAGAGAAGGTAACAAGCTGAATTTTGAATAAATCCTGCTTGAGGTGCTGGGGGACATCCAGGTGTTGAAGTCTAAGAGAAAGTTGGAAATGTGTTCTCGCAGCTAAGGTGGTGGCTTTAGTAAATGAAAGGTGGAGGTCAGCTCGCTACAGTGTCAATTTTTTATACACATAGATTTTTTATGGCCACATTTCTGGCAGACATGGAGGTGTGTTTCAGCAGTGAATATAACACCTTTTGGAAAATAAATCATCCAGTAGCATTTATTTGAATGTCCCCTGCCCTAAAACATTTTGACACTCCTGTCCTTTATTTCTTCCAAATCATCTATCATTTATCCTTTCCTTGCTAAGCCCACATTTATCCACAGGGCTGGCTATGATGTGCTATCAGAGGTCCCAGTAAGGCTGCTCTGTTTCAGGAAGTATCTCTTCTACTGCCTTGCTCAAGCTTGATTTTCACAATTAGTGGTTCTACTATTGAAATGAAAGATGTAATTTATCAAAACTCGGGAGGTCATTAGTGGATTTGGAGAGAGTGAAAGTAATAGATTCTCTCTGAAGGAAGAGAGAGAGAGAGAGAGAGAGAGACAGAAAAAGAGTGAGACAGAGAGTTAGGTGATGTCATCAAGGTTGTAAAATAGTGGTTCAATTAAGATTCTTGTGTCAGTCACTTGGGTTGAATCCTAGCTGTCTTGTGTCTGGCTCAATCATCTTGGAAAATTTACTTCACTGAGATGCAATTTTACCACATCTATAAAATTGGACATAATCATAGTAAATGCCTAAAGGGCTGTTATGTGAATTAAATGGAAAAATGAATGAAAGGCATTTCATTTATACTAAGCTCTCAAAAATTATTAACAATATTTTTAAAAGTATGTCTTTAAAAAAGACAAACATTACCTACTTTATAATTCTGTCCAGAAAAGGGCTTTTGGATCATGTGTAATCATTTGTTAGTAAATTTAGATTTGGAATACATTTTTTGTCTTAATTTGTATTCTTTATAATTTAATTAAACAGAAAGATTCCAAATGACCCCTGCCCGCCGCCCCCCCCACCCCGTGGAAGTGCCATCGACCTGCCTCGCTTCTTGGCTTCCTGAGAAAGTGGTTTCTCAGTGTTAAGGTCTCACCCATTTACTTGGCAGGTGGATGGTCTGCTTTACCTCCAAAATACACCGTAAATTGTCCATCTCTCACCATCTACATGACCTTGACCATGGCAGTGACCTCCCGATAGGACTCCATTTTGCATTTTTTCCCCTACAATCTGTTCTACCCTCAACACAGAGATCATAAATCAACTCCACTCTAATTTTTTAAAAAAAGAACCATTCAATTGATTTTGGTTTTTTGTTTTTTGTTTTTTTCTTTTTGCGGTATGCGGGCCTCTCACTGTTGTGGCCTCTCCCGTTGCGGAGCACAGGCTCCGGATGCGCAGGCCCAGCGGCCATGGCTCACGGGCCCAGCCGCTCCGCGGCATATGGGATCCTCCCAGACCGGGGCACGAACCCGTATCCCCTGCATCGGCAGGCGGACTCTCAACCACTGCGCCACCAGGGAGGCCCTGATTTTTGTTTTGATTAGAGTAAAAGCCAAACTCCTAACCGTGGCTTCCAACGTCTCCCATTAGTAGATTTCTGTCACGTCTCCCATATCGTTAACAGCCACAGGATCTTATTCTACTTCTCAAAATATCAAGGTTTTTTTGCTTCTTTCTTGGTTGTTTTCTTTCTTGGGCCTTTTCACTGGTCTCATTAGCCTGAAATGCTTTCTCCCTGCTCATGATGAGTCACAAATTTGTGTTCACAAATAATCACCCCTTTCATTTTCTTTATAGCCTTTGTATCACAATTTTCCTGTTTCTTTTTAATTTCATTTGTATAAGCCTCTCTTTTCTATAAGAGCTTCATGAGGTCAGATGGCTTATTCTTATCTTGTTTATTGTTGTATCTCCAAAATTAAATGAGCCTGGCATAGAGCAAGGACTCAATAAATATTTTTTAGTGAGCAAATGACTGAATGAATGAACGTGAGGAAGTATTATTGACCATCCATGTCTCCATGACTAACAGAGTCAGAAAATGAGGTGACAATGAAGACATGATGATAATATACTAGATACCTCTGTGCCTACGGGTAGTGGAAAAGAAGTACATATGAAGGTTTTAACAGTTGAGAAAGTAGTGCATAATAATTGCAAACACATTGTTTTTGTTTGTGTCTTTTGTTTGCCAATGATTGTTCTAAGAAATGTAAGCACATTAATTCATTTAACTCTCACTATAACCCCACCAAATAGAAGCTGTTATTAAAATTCCTATTTTATAGATGAGGAAACAGTCACAAAGGAGTTCAGTAAATTGATGCTCAAGATCACACAGTTAGCAAATGTTAGGGCAGGATGTGAATGCAACAACCTAGTGCACATGGCTACTCTATGATTCTCTAAAGTAGTGTAACAGGCTCATCAATGTGACACTGATACTGAATGATGAAAGCCAGGACCATATCTCACAAATGTTCATATCCACTTAGCAGTTAATTCACTGCCTTGCACGTGATGGTTGTTTATCAGACTGAATCAGAATATCAGCAGGGTAGGTGAAGAAAGAAAGGTCTTAAGCTAGACCTTAAAAATCAACAAGTTAGTTGGGAGGATATTCTAGAGATAGGCAGGAAAAAATGATGATTAAACAAAAATGGGGAACATGGTGATAATAAATACAAATGATAAGATTTTTATAGCATCCAGAAAAAAAAGTAGGATAAATGAATGTGTTTCCAGGGAAAGAATGACATTCAAAAGAAAGAGGGTAACTTGACTAGAGAATACAAATATATGAGAAAATTGGCAAAAAGGACCCTTCAGTGGAGAGGAATGACTCATGAGTCTTCATAGTTTGGTGAAAATATCATCTCTTAGGAATACACAATTTCCATTTCTCTGATTCCAAGCAGTCATTCCTTGGTATCCACGGGAGACTGGTTCCAGGACAGCCTCCATGCCCGGTAATACCAAAAACTCCCACATGTTCAAGGCCCTTATATAAAATGGTGAAATATTAACACATAATATGCACATCCTCCTGTATACATTAAATCATCTCTAGATTACTTATAAAACCTAATACAATGTAAATGCTACGTAAATAGTGGTCAATACAATGTAAATGCCATGTGAATAGTTGCCAGCATGCAGCAAATTGAAATTTTGCTTTTTAAAACTTTCTGGAGTTTTTTCCAATTATTTTCAACCTGCAGTTAGTTGAATCTGTGGATGTGGAGCCTGTGGGTACGGAGGGCCAACGGTATTTACCAAGCAACCTTTGAATTTAAATTCAATTCCTCAATGTATTCTGACCTGGATAAGAAAGGTCTAAGGTCACAGACATAGAGAACAGACTTGTGGCTGTCAAAGGTGGGGGGAGTGAGGGAGGGATAGACTGGAAGTTTGGGATTAGCAGATTCAAACTATTATACATAGAATAGATAAACAATGAGGCCTTACTGAACAGCACAGGGAACTCTATTCAATATCCTGTAATAAACCATAATGGAAAAGACCATGAAAATTTATATATAACTGAATCACTTTGTGTACAGCAGAAACTAATGCAGCATTATAAATCAACTACACTTCAATAAAATAAACTTTTTAAAAAAGGTCTAAGAAACTAAAAACACAGACAACTTGTCTGCTTTAAAGCAAAATTTTTCACAGAAAATTATTCAATTTTCTCTTGATTATCATTTCAAGCAATGCTGCTTAAGCACTTCATTTATGCAAGGAACTCTTCCAGGCTGTGAGTGTGGTCTAAACATGGCTAGAACATCCTCCCTGTTCTCAGCTAACTTACAAACTTGTGAGGGTGTTTGTTTGTGGCATAAATGTGAGTCTTATCGTGTAGAGGAGCTGACCATTAAATTCCTTGATGTGCAGTCGTGGAGGATCAAATTCTGGCTCTCGGGGTAATATGTGTCCACCTTAAATGCCCCTATTTCAAGGGAGGGCATAAACTTTTGCTAACAGAGAGTTTGCTCACTTGGCCCTGTTCAACCTTAATTCCTCCTGTTCCTCTACCCTGGGAACCCGTACTGACCTGGTGAACCAGCAATGAACATTCCTCAACTAAAGACCAAGATGATGCCTGGGCTTCCCTGATAGTGACATCACCATATTGGTGCCATGATCCCCGTTTTTGTTGTGGTCGGAGCGGGGGAATACTTGGGAGACAAAAGTTGTGTGATCTTGGCAATAGCTTGAAAGAGTTTTATAATTTACTTGCATCAGAAAGCTATAGATGAATAAAGCATTCAAGCCGGTTTTAAAGAGTGTTCGTTTTCAATCAAGAATTATGTAGCCTGATCTCTCTCTCTCTCTCTCTCTCTCTCTCTCGTACAGACACACACAAACATGCATGTGTGTGCACACACACACTGCCTTCTCCCAGCATACAATTATATAATATTCTAATGTTATCATTCCCCTGACACAGACTCGAACCACATGCATCATTCAGGGTGAGTACTGAGGAAGGGAGCGTGGGGGTAACAGTATTGAAAGACTTGAATGAATTT
Organism: Mesoplodon densirostris; assembly: GCF_025265405.1. Classification (NCBI taxonomy): domain Eukaryota; kingdom Metazoa; phylum Chordata; class Mammalia; order Artiodactyla; family Ziphiidae; genus Mesoplodon; species Mesoplodon densirostris. Next base: position 14,626,831 of record NC_082671.1, read on the forward strand.
GTTTCCTCTTATTCATGAATAAGGGGAATTTATCCTACTTGTCAGCTTCCAACATTGTATGATTTTCTGCATTATCCCAAGAGCTTTGGTGCATGGGTCCCTCCCAAGCTAATGTTAACAAGTTGACATAAAAATACTCATAATTACATAGATGTTAAATAAAAACTAGGATACAGATAAAACACATTCTAAGACAAAGGGAGTGGAGCTCATCACAGAATGGCTCTGTTTACTGGATACGAAACACAGGCTGGGTGTCTGTAACATTACTTGGTCCTCTTGCAGCTGTGACCTTGACTCCCATGCATATGTGGCAAGGCCTCAAATCCTTCTGCAGTCTTGACTGAAATCAGTCTAAACGAAATACGAGGCTTTTTCTTCCCTCCCCCTTTTCTCCTTCATTCCATTACTTTTTCATAGTTAATGTCTATGTGGAACTAACTGGCTGCACTGTTTTTCAATTCGTACTCCCCAAAGCCTCCTCTGGAGCCATAAAACCATGAATAAGAGGAATTAGCAAACAGAAAGCCTATGATTTTAGAGTATCTGGGGTAAATGGAAATATAATTAGTCTGGTGCTGGTTTACAATTAGGAGAGGGATTATATCTGCCTTTGCTTGCTATCTATGAAGGTAACCTGGAGAAATATGACTAATTTGGAGGAGAATTATCACTTTAGCCCAGAGCTCTAGTTCAGCGTCTCTCTCTACTAGCTGTGGTAACCCTACCAGCCCCTTCTTACAGAGGAAGCCCCAGCTGCTACCCCTGCTGCTTCATAAATGCTCTCTTCAATCCGAAGGGATTGTGCTCACAGCACAGTGCAATTTTCATTTAGAAATGGGCTTCCAGTCGTGTTGACACACCTCATTAGCTAAGCCCTACCTCTTAAGTCAGGAACTTTCATACAGGTGTTAAGTACTGGGGGGAAAAAAAAACCTAACAAGTAAATGAAGAAAAGCTTTATTGTTCACCCAAATGAATAAGGGAGGACAGGGTTCCTTATTCCAAGTCCCTTGTACCATGTAATTTTAAGCTTTATTATTGTTGTTGTTGCTATTGTTTTATTTTATTTCATTTTTCTTCACTCTAGAGTGGAAAGTTACATTATTTGTAGATGACGAGGGTGCAGTTAGATATGGGTTCAGCTTTCTAGAATTACAGAAAAAAATGGCTCAATATTGTTTTTCTCTCCATGGCTTTCACCACTGTGCATTCTCCTCATTGTCGGATGTGCCATTTGGAAGTATTCAGTTAAATTTATTTAAATGTTTTATTTTAACAGCCTCTGCTGAGGGTACATTTTGCACTTTATTTTACTTACTGGTTTATCCAATGAGCTGTTTCTCAGTTGTCTAAGGGAGTTTGTGTACTGTTAACTGTGGCAGGTGTTTAAGCGTTTGGCAGGGTTTGTCACTTGGAAGAGAACCAACCCAGATTGGGCCATGTCCTGTGCTAGTAAATTTCAGCACCACTGTAGGTTTCTCCTGCTCATCGATGATTTACATGTCAGGAAGAGCATCTAGGAGGTTCTACTGAGTTAGATGACTCTGCCGTCCTCAGAAATATTTAATGAATCAGTTCTCATTATAAGAGAAGACTGGAGACAACCGTTCATCTATTTTGCTCTTTTTCTTCCTGTTTCTTTCTAAGCCTTTCCCTGAGAAAGAGAATTGCATCCTAATCCTGCCGTGTGCAATTAATATGTAATTCTTGCCTTTTCTCTGGACATCTTCTTATGTTTCACGATGAGCTTTTGCTAACAGCAGAAATGGGAGACAGGATGTCAGGAGGGAGAAGCTACTGGAAAGGCTTTATGTGACAAACCACATTGTCAAACATTACCAGAAAAAACATGGCTACAGAATGGTGACAAACACGGGGTTGGGGAAGGGAAACACCAATGGCCACCACAGATAAACACATGCATTTAAGTTCCCTTAAGTTCTTTATTCACAGGTGAATGCGGAGCAGAGTTTGGAATGCTACTGGGGTAAATTGATGGTTTTTAGAACCAGGATGTTTTTCTTAGTAAACTCAGGGTCCCCCCTCCAGTTTTCACGGAATTGGTTTTGTTTTAGCTCTTCTTCTATGTCCTTTTCACTTGACCTATTTGTAAACTGTAATTTTTTTTTTTGGATTTTTTAAATAAGAAATGTGTGTTCTGAGACCAGAGCACACACTCCCCACTCTCAGCACTAACCACTTGGGAGAAGCTAAACTGTAATCTTGCCTCATTCTAATTATTGGTTATCTTTAATGATGTTTCCAGAGATGACAAAGAATGACTGTACTTTTGGATTGCACCACCTTACCTAAAACAAGCAGCGACTAGCCTGCTACCTGAAAGACATATCCTGTTCTGTTCAAAAACATTTTCTATGATTCAGAAATGGTGTTAAAGGCTTTATGTGCTCACTTAAGACATGCAGATATCACCATAATTCTAGTCAGTCTCAAATTGTATTCTGGAAAAAATGCTCTAGTGCAGTGTTACCAAAGCTTGAATAACCATAAGAATCACCTTGAAAATGTAGATTCTAGCCCAACACTAGGTTGATTTGGATCAGAATCTCCAAAGGGAAGAGCCCAGGAATCTATAACTTTGACAAAAGCTTACTTTTACTATCAGACAAGCTTGAGAACCATCTCTCTGTGTCTATAAGCTACGGGTATGGGGGGAAGAAAGTGGTCTATGAAGACAGAGAGACATGGACTTGAGTCTCTGCTTTCTCATTTCCTTATTGTGTGGCCTTGGCAAGTAAACTTCTCTGAGCCTCATTTTTCTAATTTGTAGATTAAGGACAATACATACAGGGACTGATATTAAAAATATTTGGCAACCAGGATGGCATGGCAGCCACCAGTGAGAGTCAACACTGACCAGAGCACTGTGCCAGGCATCGACTTTTTAATTCCCATTCATGGAGAGGGCAGTTGATGGCAAGAGAAAGTGGGAGCTGGAGAGTCTGGTGGGGGGGGTGCTTGGAAGACTGAGGCCATGGCTATTTACTAACCCATGAGAAAGTATTACAGTATTTCCGTAATTGGGAAAGAGATGTCCTTATGACTATCACCAGGCTAGCAGCTCTGTATAAATTAAAAGATGGTTGTGAATATTAAAATAATACTTAACATCACAGTGCTAAGTACCTTGTAAATAATTCAACAAATAGAAGTTACTATTAGCATTCATGCTTTTTATTACTTATTACATGTATTATACTTGTGGAACTGAACCAGACCAGAGGAGGTCAGGTCCAAGAGTCCACAGACACTCCCAGATCTTCTATAGGCTTATAACCAAATTATTGATCTAGTTTTGGGAGGACAACGATGTGAATATAGAAAGGGAATCTGAAATTGGGAGATGACTCCAAGTGGGAAAAACAGCTTCGATATGAACCAAGGTTAGAGGGAACCTCATGTGTCACCTTAAGCAGAGACAGAGCAGGTAGTTATAGAGTCTACAGAGACCCCATCCCTGTAGAGAGAGCTGGCAACAATCTAAAGAGACAGGTGTTCAGATATTCAGTAGTGAATGTCAAGAACCAAGGTGCAGGGATGGGCCGCAAATTAGGTGAAGTACTAGTGATAAAGATGGCTCAGGGACCGAACCCAGCCTTGGGGAGACTTGGCTGCACTAGTCACAGGGTCATGATAGCAAACAAATTGATTTAACACCAAGATAAAACTTAAATATGAATGCTTAAAATCCCTCTGCCTAAGGACTGGACTGATTTCAGCGTAGGAGGCAAGTCTTCGCCTACAGATGAAGGCTAAGTGGACAATTTTCCAAGCAATAACTCTGATCTATGTGACAAGAGATAAGCACAGTATTGCAGACTCGGGAGAGATTCTGAGAAAGGAGTGGGTGAGAGACAGTGGCGATGATTTGCCGTGGGAGGTGGGGGGTGAGAAGAGGAGAACTCAGCAGGCAAGATGTCCTTCAGAGACCTGTCAGTCTTTTTCCTCCCATGCTCACCAGCTCTCTCTGCCTTTAGCCCATTTTTCTCTCATCCATTGACATTTGCTCCCCAAATAATGTAATTGTGGAAACCAATCGTTATTGCCCCAGGAAAGTATTATATACATTTATTAAATGGAAACAGAACTATTTGTAGAAAGCTTAACTTTAAAAAAAAATTGAAAATCCTACTCTTCAGGTAGTGACAGCATTGTAGCCTGCAACCCTGACATTGAACCACTGCTGGAAGGAAGAATCCAGCTGTGGGCACTTCTGTGGGGCTGGGAGAGCCATTGAAGCCAAAATTGAGAAAACTTCACGTTTTGTAACCCACAGCAGTATTGATTCTTCTCTGCTGCCTTCTGTGGGAACCAGAAATGATTGTAGCAAGAAGGCTGACTGGGGGAAAATAGCAAAAGGGGTTTCCAAGTAGTTCAGGGAGCACCAGGGAGGGAGCATCTACCAAATGGGACCTCTGGGTCCCCTACTGCCTTTTGCAACTGCCTCTTCCTCTATTTACCTCTGGCCAGTGTTGCTGTGGAGCAATTGGGAACATCTTTTTATTCTACTATTAGCAAACTCCAAAGGGAAGACTTATCAAACTGCCTCTCATTTCTAAATTTTGAGCTGGTGACTAGAGTGACTTACAAGGTGGGTACCTTGTCCTCAATGACTAAATAATTCATATTATTTATATCTTTAAATAGGTTTCTTTAGACACCTGCTGTTCTAGAATTGTCACAGTTAAGCTGAAGGGGGTGAGCTTGGGCTGGAAAGACAGTTTCTTTTTCTCGAGTTTAAATTAAATCCTTGACATTATAAAACATTACAGATACATTACCATTGTCGACTGTGTACTGTTCCTATGTTTTTCCTATTGCATTATTCAGAATTAAGTTAAAAATTCTTTCTATTGTGTCTTAATGTTTCTGGGATGTGGAGAGATCAATATTTCCAGCCTGTGCACACACTCTACCTAAGGGCTGTGAGTCATATTTGCTTTGAAAGAAATAGCACTTAAGGACTGTCAGTCAAGTCAGTTGTAAGAAACATAGAACTCTTTAAGAATTACTCTGCCTCTTCCTCACGTCTAAATGTAGCCAACCGGTTGGAGTATCTAAGGCAGATAGCTAAGCTGTATTTTAAAAATGGTGCAATTGCAATTAACCTACGCAAATAAAAAGCTCTGTGTCTTAGCACGTATACATAACAAATATACAGTCTTTATTAAACTAAAAATTATATAACAATATGAGTAAGGAATATGTGTAAGAAAAAGACCCAGTTTCCTAAAGTCATTTGGATGTCAATATTACAGTATTTTGCTATACTAGGTCTCTATGCCCAGGTTGGGAAAGCCCTGGGTAGGGTGTGTAAAATGGGATTTCTAGTCTGTTTGGCCACTGCTTAACCGCATGACCTTTAAAAACTACTGCCTTCATCTCTTGTTTCCCAAGGTCCGAGTCTCCTTTCAGACTGCAGGTTAAGGACTACATGTTAAGAATTAACTGTATATTTTCAGATTTACTCACTGTGTCTGTGAGAAGTTGGAGTTCATATCAATTCAGCTTGATATAGAAGAAATTCACCTTTAACATTAAAACTGGCTTGCCTCATTAGGATCTGTTTACTGTTCCTGAAAGTAAATAAAAGCAAAATTGTTCCTCTGATATCTAATATACTAATAATGTATATTAGTACTATTATTTATCCAGTGACTACTTACCTTAGGCTCATCATGGTGTTAGGTGTGTAGATATTTAATCTTCTCCCTGTATGAACTTCCATTTACCTACCACATAATTTATATATGCAAAGTGATATTTGGATTCTTCTGACACATTATTGCCAAGAGTGCCAATAAAGGAATCATACTATGCCCTAATATCCCTGATTATATTTGTATCATTGTCGTAGAGGTTGTATCAGCAGACGGAACAACGGACTGTACCGTTAAATTAGCACAATTTTGCAGCACCGCCTGGCAGAAGCTCTCAGTTAATCCAAGAGGTTATTCAACCCTATCCAATATGATTACTCTATAAATATTTACCCAAGCTCAGCACCAGCCGTTATATCACTAATCACACAGAGGTTTGTTATAGTGAAGACCGCCAGTGTCAGCAATTTGAAAAACAAAGCTAATTAGTTTTGATTTAGGGATGGGAAGACTTATTAAGTTGAAAGTGGAGAGTTCGCATAGCATAGCAGCTATTTAGAGCACATAGGAATATGAAGAAGATTTACTATTTTTTTTGTACAGGATTTTGAGAAGGAATGGGAGGACTGCCAGGCTAAGAATACAGGCGTGTGTGACAAGGAGTGGCAACAACCAGTGATGGCTGGGGTGGGGGTGGAGCAATAGAAACCCCCCTTAATATACGACCCCAAATAAACACACATTAAGTAAACAGTGTGCTTTCTATGTAACCAACTTTAGGTCAAGTTCCTGGCTTCCCTTTCCAAACAGATTACTGTTTTTAGACTCCTCAATAGAGAATCCTGGTACCAACAACGGTGTTGACCCATGTGGGTTGATTTGGAGGGAGGGTAGCAAAGGAGCCCCTTACTCCTACATCCCTGAGCTATGAGTCTACTGTGGTAGATAGGTTTATTATTATTATTATAGTATTTGCATCCTTTAAAAAATATTTTGAATTGGAAAATTTTTACTTAGTGACATTTATCTTAGCAACAAATAATACAGTGCTATTTATTCCAGTTTTTGAAAAGCACTATTGTTTTCCATAGAAATACCTCTACTCAGACACTAAAGGAGGAGAACTAACATTAATCAAGCCTTTAAATTGGACCAAGCACTGTACTACCCTCTTTAAATATGTTCTCATTTAATTTAACACTCATAACAGTTTTCTTTGGTAGGGTTCATGATTTCCCCTTTAAAGACAAGGAAACTGAGATCCAGTGGGGTTAAGTAATTTAGCTCTGGGCATCTCACACTGTCTCCCATGGACAACCAGGTTTTTCTACTCACAGTTGAGATCTTGGGTAAGTTGTTCCATTCTCTGGGGTCACTTTCCTCCTCTGTGAAGTAAGAGGAATAGGTCAGATCACTGATCTCTCAACTTTTGATTATACTATTCTATTAGTTAAAAAAAAATCTTGGAGCATTTACAGCCGAATACATATTTATGGTAAGTCGTATATATACTATTGTGAATCCATTCATTAAATAATGAGCTTATTTTTTTCTTAAATTTTACACTAAAAATATAAATCCAAATACTTTCCCCTCAGGATTGAATCAAGATATTAAGGTTCCTGTGCACCCTACTTTGTAAACTATGGGACTAGGTGATCTCCATGAGTTCTAAAAATCTGTGATTCTAGGCTGTCTGTTCAGCTTTGTAAATTATAGAAAGAGTGCATTGATGAATATCTTCTTGGCATGAGTAAATTCTGATAGAAGAGCCAGAAGAAGCCTAAAAAAACTAGGCCAGGAAAGTTCAGTTGAGAGCCCTGGACAATATAAAATGGAAAAACTGGAAACCCAGTAAATGGGGAGGAAGAAGTAGGGATCAAATAAGGTGATGATGATGATGATGAAGATAATAATAAGATTTAGTAACATAATAGAATAATTTCTATGTTCTTGGCCCTGTTTAAATCATTTAACATGTATTTCTTTATTTTTTCATCACCACAACAATGCTGTGAGGTAGGCACTATTATCTTTAAATGAGGAACAGAGAAGGAGAAAATAAGGAACAGAGGGGTCAGGTAACTTACTGGTTGTATAGCTAACAAAAAGCTGAACTGAGATTCAAAGCCAGTCACTTGGTCTCAGAAATGAGACCAAAGGTCATCGAAAATTGCTAAGTCTCAGTGGATATTTGTTCATTGTCTTATAAGGAGCCACTCAGTGATTGTACTAGTCAGAGTTCTCTAGAGACACAGTAGGATAGATAGATAGATGACAAATAGGTAGATAGATAGATAGATAGATAGATAGATGATAGATAGATGATGTAGATAGATAGATGATGCAGATGATAGATAGATAGATGATAGATAGATGGATAGATAGATAGATGATAGATAGATAGAGTTATTATAAGTACCTGGCTCATGTGATGATGGAGGTTGGGAAGCCCAAAATCTTTGGTGTGGGCTGGCAGCTTGGAGACTCAGGAGACCAATGGTGCAGATGAAGACCAAAGGCAGTCAACTGAAGGAGTCTTTCTTGCTCTGGGAGGCCAATTTTTTTGTTCTCTTCAGTTCTTCAACTGATTGGATGAGGCCCACCTACATTATGGAGGACAATCTGCTTATTCAAGGTTCACCAATTTAAATATTAATCGCATTCGAAAACATCTTCCAAGTTGACATAACCAGTGTAAGCCATTCAGTGTATTTCATCTATACAATTTCCGAGATGGATATTTGACTCTATTAAAACCAATTAGGGACAAGAATGTTTACCTTGTGACTTAATGTGTTTCCAGAGACAGGACTATCTTGAAAGCATGAGGGGAAATGTTGCCTGGAATTCAGCCAACAACAAGGAAGCAGAGCAGAGTGAAAGAGAGACATCCCAATTTTATTTGATGAAACTTGATCCAAGTTTCCTTATGGAAACTAGATATACCTGTGGACTACCCAATTATGTGAGTTAATAAATCCCTTTTAATTGGATTTGAGTTAGGCATTCTGATACTTGTAACATAAAATGTTCTAACAAATATATACAGAGAAGTTAGGCAGGGAAGGAGCCCAAACTTTTTGAGATCAACCTCAAGTTGTAGGCAGCTACCATGATTTATCACAAAAGGCCTGTGGCCACTGACTATTAGATCCAGGAAAGCAATGCAGACATTTTCATGTATTTCTAGGTTCAAAGAAAAGTCTGTCTGACCTTTTCTGCCAGATGAACTATTGCCTACTTCATGGTTTCACTTAAGACCACTTAATGATAACAAATAAAGGGAAGGATGTGGCCATACATCTAAACCAGAATTTTTTGAAGGATTGGTGACTAAAATTATTTTAATGTACTCTATAAAAGAATTCATCTTAATCTCCAGCAAAAATAACCTTTCACAAATCCCCTCTACAACATTTTTCTTTTTTTTCTCAATCCTGGTCAATCTTGCTGTATTTCAGACTGTTCATTTGCTCACATTGTCCCCCTCCTAACTGTATATCCAATGGTACCAAAAAGTGCTGTCTTCTTCAAAAGCATTTTCCTGTTTTAACCCAGATTGAACTTTCCTTTTCTAAACCAGCAAAGCTGGTATTGCCTGTTCTACTCATTTGAGCACTTAGTCATTTGTTGTCTTATGTCATTACCCTGTAGACTCGTGTCCCTGAAAGAAAAAGAGAGAGAGAGAGATGTACTACTCCAATTTGTAAGACCAAGATAGAATGTACTCAAGGATTTGACGTATGGGTTGGGCAAGAAAGAGAAAACAGAATGGAGGAAGATCTAGATGTATTGCTCAGCCTGGAATGATGAATTTAGAGATAGGCACGTGGAGACCGGAGTGCTTTCAACTGTAAAAATCAGGCCAAATATGGAATAGACAGAAAAGATGTCAATACTTTTAGGTTCAAACACATCATCAGTCCGTCAAAGGAGGAGCAATGTAGTGATGAACACATGGTCCGATAACAGACCAGGCATTGAGAACAAGCCCTGGGAAGTCAGCAAATAGCCATTTGGTGAGAGAAATTCTTGACAGGGAAAGCTTCCCTGGGGTCTGAAATGAAAGCAGGACTTTAGACATTGAGACTACAGTGTAAGCAGAGGGTAAGGACTCGCTTGGATGTACGTCACAATCTGGTTAGGTCAGATAAATGTAATGCTCTAAAATAATCCCAAACAAGATTCAGGACCATATGATAGAAGAGCCAGAACCTTAGACTTTTAGAAAATGTAGGTTCTAGTTACTAGCTGATTGATCTTGGACAGGAATTATAACCTCTCTGTGCCTCAATTTCCTCTCTGGTAAAATGAGAGGGTTGGACTAGATGAACCCTAAGGTTCCAAGGGGTGATTCAGGGATTTTCTAACCAAGTAAGTGCATATTTGCTCCAATTACTAAAGACTTCAGACCATTTGAGAAACCTGAACCTTGCTGTCAATTATTTTAGATATTGAGGTTCTATGTAAGATTTCTTTTGAAAATAGAATTCTACTGAAAAGAACAGTTTGAAAACCACTTGAGCAGATGCTACTAGAGTCTGTTTTCATGATATGATATAGGATATAGGATTCTTCATCCTTCTGGCAAATAACCCTAGATGATAAAATTTGGGTTTTATTGATATCACTTGAGAACGTCTTGTGCAATAAAGGGCCTAAAGTATCTTTGGCCAAAGGAACTAATCAAATATTTGGATTTCTGATCAAATATATTTATTATTGTATTGTATTATTGTATTTTACATTAAAAAGTAATACATGTTATGATGGACACTTTCAACAATAAAGAGAAGTATAAGGAAGAAAATGGCAATCATATGGATGACTTTAAGCGAGGGAAAATAACTATCACCATTTAGTTTATTTTCTTCTGGTCTTTTTGTGTTTGTGTGTGTGTGCATGCACACAGGCACAATGTTTTTCAACAAACTTAGGGCTCTGTACATTTATATACCGTACATTTAAAGGTGAGTAAGAGTAGACTAGTAGGAGTGTTAAAATACAAAAGTAATTAAATTACAAGATAATGTAAACACACTATAAAGGAGGTAAATATAATCTGCTGCAAGAGTTCAGCAGAAATGAAATCACTTTTACCTAGGTAAAAGCTTCAAAAAAAGAGGCTCTATGGATTTCAGATAGACTGATGTGAGAGAGAAGATATTCTCAGATAAGTCAACAGAGGACAGGATATTGCAATGGAAATGGGGGGAACCAGTGTCAATTGACAAACCCCAGAGTAGACAATCCATCTAGACTCTCCCCCTAGTCTCTGCTTTCTCTGCCTGGCTTGGGATTTCATACACAGGCAGATCTCATTTTATTGCACTTCACAGACACTGCGCTTTTTACAAGTTGAAGGTTTGCAGCAACCCTGCATCAAGAAAATCTATCAGTGCCATTTGTCCACCAGCATTTGCTCACTTCGTGTCTCTGTGTCACATTTTGATAATTCTCACAATATTTTAAAGACTCCACCAGCAAAAATATTACAACTCACTAAAAACTTTTATGATTGTTAGCATTTTTTAGCAATAAAGTATTTTTTAAAAGTACATACATTATTTTTTTTAGACATAAGGCTTTGCACATTGAAGAGACTACATATAGTGCAAATATAACTTTTACTTGCCATGGGAAACCAAAAAATTTCTATGACTTTCTTTACTGTGATATTCACTTTATTGTGGTGGTCTGGAACTGAACCTGGAATATCTGGAAAGTATGTCTGTACAGTTAAGATAGCAGCATTATTTACAATTGCCAACGTATGGAAGCAACCTAAGTGTCCATCAACAGATGAATGGATAAAGAATAAGTGATATATATATATATATATATATATATATACACACACAATGGAATACTACTTGGCCATAAAAAAGAATGAAATTTTGCCATTTGCAACTACATGGATGGAGAACTTGGAGGGTATTATGCTAAGTGAAATAAGTCGAAAGACAAATACTGTATGATATCACTTATATGTGGAATTGAAAAAACAAAACAAACTGGTAAATATAACAAAAAAGAAACAGACTCACAGATACAGAGAACTAACCAGTGGTTACCAGTGGAGAGGGAAGAGGGGAGGGGCAACATAGGGGTAGGGGATTAAGAGGTACAAACTACTATGTATAAAATAAATAAGCTACAGGGTTATATAGTACAATACAGGGAATATAGCTAATATTTTATAATAACTATAACAGTACCCAAAAGAGTACTTATGTATAACTCAAGTTTCTCTCTGTGAAAAGAGTATGAAAATCACTAAACAGACACTTTGAAAATAAACAGTACATCTTAGTTCAAGAATAAAAATTGTGAAATTCGTATTAGGGAAAGTTTTCTATTTTATGATTTCCAGACACTCTCAAAAAAAGTTGGCAAAAAAGAGAGAGGGTTTAAATAGTTCTATGTGAGATGGAAGAGACATAAAAAGAAGAGAGGTTTACTAGAGCAGAAACCTTACAAACCAGGGCCAGTAGTTCAGTGAGAACAGTTAATTATTTTATAATAACTATTTTAAAATTGTGAATCATTACATTGTACATCTGAAATATATATATAATATTGTACATCAACTATACCTCAAAGAGTTTGTATACTGGCCCCATAAGCTATTAAAATAGTTTGGCTTTCCTAAACCACTGCTGACAGAGATTATGGGAGATGGAAACTTCATAGAGTTGACATAAAGTGTCCTGTCACTGCCAATGTAGAGAAATCTATTTTCAGGTCTCATGTGAACCAGGACGCAACACTTTCATCTTGATAGGGGTTTAAACCCCACCCCTATCTTTCCTATGCTGTGTGAGTAGCAGAATAGAAGGTCATTGATCTTACAAAGAGATGGCAGACATGGAGACCGTCATTGTCTGCAGCCAGTCAGCACTTTCCATAGACGTCATATACAGACTTCCATATATATAGACTGCACTATGAACAAGTGTCCAAGTAAAGACTGAGACTTCACAATAATGTTTCCAAAACAAGATGCAGCATAGGTTTTACTGGACAAAAACAGAGTAGAACATGTAGGGGAAAAGTCTATTCTGAATCAACTTATTGCCAGTTATTGAGCTATTGAATCCAATGATTGCCAGTTTCTTCCCAAGGGGGAACTGGCACTGTGATCAGAGTCTGCTGTGTGTTCATTGTATATTAGTTGTTTGACCAAGACATGGCTGTGCTCAGGAGGCTTCTACATTCTCAACTTGTTGGTTGGAGCCCAGCTTAGCACCTCTCATGAGTTCCTGAAGAAAAACCAATTCCTTAAGTCTTTAGAGGGTTGGATACTTCACTGAAGACTGATGGGAAAAGAAGAGGAGGGTTACATTACATACTATGCTTAGAATCCTCATTTGAAAATCCTCATTAGCTATGTCTCTTCTCCCTCTGAAGTTCCTCTTTTTCACTAGCCACTTCCTCTCTTTCTCCATCCTTCTCCTAACTGTTCCTGCTGACCTTCTGGCCCCAGTTTATAAGGTTTCTGCTCTAGTAAGCCTGACTGCTTTTTATGTCTCTTCTATCTCACATAGAACTATTTAAACCCTCTCTCTTTTTTTATTTGCCAACTTCTTCTGAGGGTGTCTGGAAATAGTAAAATTGCAAACTTTCCCTAATACGAAGTTCACAATTTTTATTTGTGTACTAAGATGTATTGTTTATTCTCAAAATGTCTGTTTAGTAATTTTCATACTCTTTTCACAGAGAGAAACTTGAGTTACATGTACTTACTCTTTGGGGTGCTGTTATAAGTGGGTGCAGGTACAGTTGACCTCACTGTCACTGTCAAGATTTTGTTGCCATAGAAGTTGACCAAACCAGGTAAGAAGACTCATCCCATTTTCTAAGTACTTTAACTGTCCTCCAATCTGATGCATCTTACAGATGAGATTGGAAAGACAGATCAGTTGAAATCATTGTTTCTTTTATTTTCCCTTGTTTATTTATTTATTGATTGATTTTTTTAACATCTTTATTGGAGTATAATTGCTTTACAATGTTGTGTTAGTTTCTATTGTACAACAAAGTGAATCAACTATATGTACATATATCCCCATATCCCCTCCCTCTTGAACGTCCCTCCCACCCTCCCTATCCCACCCTTCTAAGTCGTCGCAAAGCACCGAGCTGATCTCCCCGTGCTATGCAGCTGCTTCCCGCTAGCTATCTATTTTACATTTGGTAGTGTATATATGTCCATGCCACTCTCTCACTTCGTCCCAGCTTACCCTTCTCCACCCGCCGTGTCCTCAAGTCCATTCTCTATGTCTGCATCTTTATTCCTGTCCTGCCACTAGTTTCATCAGTACCTTATTTTTTAGATTCCATATATATGTGTTAGCATATGGCATTTGTTTTTCTCTTTCTGACTTACTTCAGTCTGTATGACAGACTCTAGGTCCATCCACCTCACTACAAATAACTCAATTTCATTTCTTTCTATGGCTGAGTAACATTCCACTGTATATATGTGCCATATCTTCTATACCCACTCATCTGTAGATGGACATTTAGGTTGCTTCCATGTTCTGGCTATTGTAAATAGTGTTGCAGTGAACATTGTGGTACATGTCTCTTTTCTGAATTATGGTTTTCTTTTTTTTTTTTTCTGTACGCGGGCCTCTCACTGCTGTGGCCTCTCCCGTTGCGGAGCACAGGCTCCGGACACACAGGCTCCGCGGCCATGGCTCGCGGGCCCAGCCGCTCCGCGGCATGTGGGATCTTCCGGGATCGGGGCACGAACCCGTGTCCCCTGCATCGGCAGGCGGACTCTCAACCACTGCGCCACCAGGGAAGCCCTGAATTATGGTTTTCTTAAATGCTCCAACCAAAAGATACAGACTGGCTGAATGGATACAAAAACAAGGCCCATATATATGCTGTCTACAAGAGACCCACTTCAGACCTAGGGACACATACAGACTGAAAGTGAAGGGATGGAAAAAGATATTCCACGCAAATGGAAATCAAAAGAAAGCTGGAGTAGCAATACTAGTATCAGATAAAAAAGATATTAAAATAAAGACTGTTACAAGAGATAAGGAAGGGCACTGTTGGTGGAAATCATTGTTTCTTAAGTTCTACTACAAGTTTCTAGGAGAAGAGTGGATTGATCACAGCTGTGCGTCAACAGGCAGTGCTGGGTAGTCTATAATAGTAGGGAAAGGCTAAAATTGGAGAATCCAGTTTAAAAATTCTGGTGTTATTTCTGTGGTTACTGGAAAGGTATCCTCTGAAGGGAACAGGAGATAATTCTCCAATTCTACTATAGCCTGGATGAGGTATTTCCTTTGTTCTGGACAATTTATTATTTCCCATTTGGTTTTCCACCTAGGAAGGGAGCACTTTGTAAAGAAGATATGACTATCTGATCAGTGGAATGGAACAACTCTCCTTTTTTACCTAATAAATTGAATTCTGATTTATAAATCAGCAATAATAAATCTAGTAGTATGAATTAATTTTGGAGAGACTGAACACTTGTCTGGGCCAATAAAAAGGAAATATTTCAAATATTTTAATATTAAGTTAAATACTTAAATGTAAAATAAAGACAGAGGCATCTGCATGGCATCTTAGCCATGTTCCCACCCTCCCCTTTATTTTATTTATTTATTTATTTTTAAATAAATTTATTTATTCGTTCATTTATTTATTTATTTATTTATTTTGGCTGCGTTGGGTCTTTGTTGCTGTGCGTGGGCTTTCTCTAGTTGCGACGAGCGGGAGCTTCTCTTCGTTGCGGTGCACGGGCTTCTCACTGCGGTGGTTTCTCTTATTGTGGAGCACGGGCTCTAGGCACACGGGCTTCAGTAGTTGTGGCTCACCGGCTCTAGAGCGCAGGCTCAGTAGTTGTGGCACACGGGCTTAGTTGCTCCGCGGCATGTGGGATCTTCCCAGACGAGGGCTTGAACCCATGTCCACTGCATTGGCAGGCAGATTCTTAACCACTGCACCACCAAGGAAGTCCCTCCCCTTTATTTTTTAATTGCCATATGCCATTTCAAGGTCATTAATCTCTGTTCTTCGGTTTCCTAATCTATGCAAGGAAGCTAATACTTGTTCTAAAGTGTTCTTTTAAGAAGCAAATTATCAGTAGAAGAAAAGACAGAGAGAAAAAAAAACTGAGGTGTTAGAAAAATTTAAAGGGATTAAAAGTTAACTTTATAAACAGAAATTGTTTGGCTCTATGTTCCTGATAGACAATACCTGCCTGTACTGAAAAGGTATAAGACATTTAATTTATATAAAATGTATGCCCCTGTCTATGAATGTTTACTGTCACATGCTCCATTCTTGGGTTTTGTACAATGTTCAGAAATATTTGAATTAGATTTATATTATTTCTAGGATAAAAAAATTTAGTGGGTATAAATTGATAACTACATAAAAGTTTTCTGGAATAATTGGAAAGATGTGCACCCAAGATGAACCAAATCAGATGTTCTCAGTTCGGGGTAAATTGTTCTCTGCTCACCCTAAAACCAGTCCTTCTTAAAAACATTTAATTATCTCAGTGCCTGGAGTCTCCCTTTCCTACCACTCATGCCATACCTCAGCCCTGCTTGAAAATTTATACTGTTGCTACCACTGATATATCTGTTCTAGAAAGAAACAGGCTTTCGTTTCCAGGACTGTCAAATCAGGAGCTTTCACGAGAACACAAAGATTCACTCTATTATTGCACATCATAGAACTCATGCCTGTAGCTTGAAAATAGAAGTCTTTGGTGTAGGCATTTGCTTGTTTGACAGTTCTGTTCTAAATTTTGAAACTAGTGGTACTGTAAAGTGCCTGTCTGACGATGGTGTACCAGCGCTTAGTCATGCAAAATAATTATTGTTCACGGTTCCTTAGCTGAAGTCAATAGCTCCATGCAAAACACAACATAATGCAGAGATCTAAAGTTACTAAATCAAAACTGAGAAAAAGAAGAATTTTAAGCAGGCTTGGCAGAAAAAAATAGGCTCTACGAGATTTGCCAAGTGATTTCTCTCAGCATACGGAAGGCTCTAATATTTTTAAAAGGACCCCCGTGATAGAAACCATGGTAACTTTTATTAGTATGTCCTGGTAATTGTTGTCAGTTAACTTACCTGACGTCAAAAACACGAAAGCAATTATGGAGATAGCAAATGGTGCCTACTGCTTGAGTTCTAAACTTGAAATAATATTTTCAGGTTTGCTTCTGTCAATTCAGTGTTTTACTATCTACATCCAATATATCATCTACACTGAAGGGCTTGATTAAATTAACCTAAGTGTGTATAGGACTGAATTTTTGTGACTGGAGTGTTGGGATGCCTACCCTGGACCCATAGTAGGGCCTATGAATCAGTATAGTGGTGCATGCAGGAAAAGTGAACATCAGTCCTACAAATGAAGTGTTATCTCTCCATGTTGCCTGAAACATTTGCCAGGGAATCTTGGCAAGATTAGGTATTGCTGCTTGAATGAAAGGGATGATGTCCTCCTTAACCCCCGGCAGACAATTGCACTTAAGAATATCCCTCTTCTGGGAATAACAAACAGCAATATCTATCATTTCCTTAGAAGAGGGAGAAACACAGAAAATAAACCAGGAATTTCACAGACTCTGCCATAATATATTTACTTTCAACACTTTCAATCCAGTATTAAGACAGAGTTGATAGAGATGGATATGTAATTATTTTAGACAGCTCATTGCCACTTTCCATAAAGTTCATGAGTTTTTAAAAAATAATCTGGTATTGAGGTTTAATTAGTATACAGTGAAGTGCACAGATTTTAAGTATACAGTTCAATGGTTTTGACAAATGTATACTTGCATGTAACTAATTTCCTGAACATTTTCATCACTCCAGAAAGTTTTCTTATGCTCCTTTTCAGCTAATTATCACCCTTATCCCACTAGAAACAACCACGTTTCTCATTGCTGTTATCATAGATTAGTTTGCCTGTTTTTGAACTTCATATAAATGAATCATAGAGTTTATAGTCCTTTGTGTCTCATTTTTTTTTATTTAACATAGTGTTGAGACTTAGTCATGTTATTGTGTGTATCTGTAGTTTATTATTATTTATTTTATTTTATTTTATTTATTTATTATTTGGCTGCGTTGGGTCTTCTTTTCTGTGCGAGGGCTTTCTCTGGTTGTGGCAAGCAGGGGCCACTCTTCATTGTGGTGCGCGGGCCTCTCACTGTTGCGGCCTCTCCTGTTGTGGAGCACAGGCTCCAGATGCGCAGGCTCAGTAGTTGTGGCTCACGGGCCCAGCTGCTCCACGGCATGTGGGATCCTCCCAGACCAGGGCTCAAACCCGTGTCCCCTGCATTGGCAGGCAGACTCTCAACCACTGCGCCACTAGGGAAGCCCCTATTATTATTTTTAAATTGTGCTGTAGGTAGTGTTTTTATATGTATATATCACAGTTTGTTTTCCCATTCTTCTGCTGATGGACATTTAGGTTTTCCCAGTTTTTGGCAATTGCATATAAAGCAGCAAAGAAATTCTTAAACAATCCTTTTTGTGTCTGAATGTCCTCTTTTCTCTTGAGTTATTCCTTAGAGTGGACATGTTGGATTATAGCCTAGGTCTAAGTTTATCTTTATAAGAAACTACAAGACAGTTTTCCCAGTGTGGGTATCCCAGTTTTTTACTCTCACAGGCAACATGTGAGAATCCCATTTGCTTCACACCTTTGTCCGTATTTGATCTTGTCTGTGTTTTCAATTCTTGCCATCCTAATGTTTGGGAAGAAATATCTCATTGTGATTTTTTTGATGGATATTTATAACTTTAATTCAATTATATTATGAGGAAGGAACAAAAAGTAAAAATATCAATGAACAAAGTAACAAGTCAAAAAGGGAACTATAGAATAATACAAAGATATTTGAAGGAAGGAAGTAAAAGAGGGAAGCATAAACTAATGAAACATGAGATAAACATTTAATAGAAAGGATCACAAAGCCAAAAATTGATCAAGAAAGAAGAGAAAGCACAAATAAATTCTATTATAAATAAAATGGGACCCTAACTACTGATGCAGCAAACATTAAAAAGATGAGAAAAACATTATAATAACCTCATAGCAATAAACTGCTTAGAAATTATAACTTCCCAAAACTGACTACAAAGGAAAAGACTGAATTCTCTTCAATAACCATTTAAAAATCTGGACTGTTCGTTAAAAAAAAAAAAAAATCCTACCAAAAGGGAAACATGAGGTCTAGAGGGCTTTACAGGTAAACTCTATAGAATAGTCAAGAAACAGATTATCCAAACCTTTATACAAACTCTTAAAATAATAGAAAACGGGTGAACACTGCCCAACACACTCTGTGAGGCTGGTATAACTTGATACCAAAACTAGACAAGGACAGTATAAAAAACCAGAGAACTACAGGCTAATCTCATCCATGAACCAAGAGGCAAACTTCAAACCAAAATTAATAGCAAAGTGAACCCAGCAATATATTAAAAAACTAAAACTTCATGGCTAACTTAGTTTTATCTCAAAATGTAATCAAAATCATGACCAGGAATTGTTCATGAAACTTCAACGAAAGGGCTAAAGATAGCCAAGACTCTCCTCAAAAACTAGCTGAAAAGACTTGTCTTACTAATTATGTAATGAATAATTAAGACAGTGCATTGGTTCAGTGACAGAAAAATAGAACTAAGGAATAAAACAATGAGCCCAGAAAGAGACCCATGTGAGTATCTCATTGTTATCTGACTGCATATCTCTGAAGACTAATGCCACTGGACACCTTTGCATATGCTTCTTAACCATTCAGATATGTTCTTTTATGAAGTGTCTGTTCAAATCTTTTGCATATTTTTAATTATATATTTTGTCTCCTAATTGTTGTTATAGGTATTCTTTATATATTTTGCATACAAATTCTTTGTTAGATAAATGTATTGAGAATATTTTCTCCCAGACTGTAGTTTGCCTATTCATTTTCTTAATGATGTCTTTTGATGAGCAGAATTCTTAATTTTGATAAAGTTAAATTTATCATTTTTTTTCTCTTATGGATAATCCTTTTTGTGTCTGGCCTAAGAAATCTTTGCCTACTCCAAGGTCATGAAGATATTTTCCTATGTTTTGCTGTAGAAGTTTTATAGTGTTAGCCTTTAGGTCTATGATCCATCTTGAATTATTTTTGTGTATGGTGTGAGCTGGGGGTTGAAGTTCCTTTTTTTCCATATGACTCTCCATTTGTTCCAGCTCCTCGTTGAAAACTTTCCTTTCTCTATTGCATTGCTTTGGAACCTTTGCTGAAAATCAATTGACCAACTGAGTGTGATTCTATTTCTGGATTCTATTCTGTTCTTTTGACCCACCTGTATATCCTAAACCTTTATCACATTCTCTTGATTAGCTTCATGAGTTTTATCATTTTTTTTTAGTCCTGTTCCTCTCATTGTGGCTTCTTTTAACTCCAGCAGGTATGAGGTTCATATTTTATTTCAGAAGTTAGTACAATTTCCAAACTCCTCTGGATCTCAGTATCTATAAAATAGCAAAAATAAGAACTCCCTTATAGGGTTTTTTTGGGGAGAGATAAACAATCTAGAATACCTTTAAAAAGTATACTATAATTCTAAAATAATATTTGTATGTTTAGAATGTTGCTTATTTTTATTTCACTTTTTGCTTCCCTTAATCTTAAGACATATTCTCACATATGTTTACTGAAATCTCCAAGAAGGGTCTGAACCCTTAGTTTCAGATTTGTGGGGGCATCTGTTCTATGGATTTAGAGAAAAAAACAAAGATCTAAGAAAATTAAAAGGAGTAAGGGGCACCTGATTCCTTCCTACTTTACCGGAAACCTAGTCTAGTGGTGATAGCAATCCTTTCTGCCATTTCTCGTTTGTCTGTTTTCTAAAAGGCAAGATGGACTAGATTTCTAATGCTTTGTTCTTCCAGATCTTTCTGATTTGGTCTCCCTTTTCTCTGTTGTAGCAGCTACATTTTGCTGAATGACCTTTGCTCTCCCCACCCCAAATCAGTGACCTTTTAAACTGTTTTAATATTTACTGTGGAATTACTTGTCCTGAACTTTGGCTCGAGTTTCCCTGGAAGATTTCATTATAGGCTTAAAATGGTGGTGAGCAGAAGGGTTCCAAGTTTGTACCCTTACCTTTACCCAAACTAAAACAAGCTAAAAAAAAAAAAACTCTTTCTCTTCCTTACTTATCTAAGAGCATACAACAAAGATGAGCAGAAATCTAAATTTTTTCACAACCTTTTTCCTGTTACTGCTCTAGATCATACCCCAATTATCATTCTTATTGTTAAATTGACATCTTTTCATCCTTAAGTTTAGTGGCAACTTCTTTTTTTCGGCTTTTGTGTCTACTTGATTGTAAACTCCTTGGGCACAATTATTTGATGTTATTTATCTTAGTTTCGGATTTTAGCATCAAACCGAGTGCCTTGCATTCACAACATAACTGTCTACTAAATTCATTCATTATAGGCAAGTGCTGATTATTGTGCCAAAGACAGTTTCATATATATAACAGACAGGTAATAACTGTACATGGTTTATTGAGAGCAGGAATCCAGTATTTATTCATTGATTGATTAATAGTTTGAAGTCATTTTATAATTAGAGCATCAGATGAGTCTGGTGCTCCTTTCTTTTCAAAAACCTGTTAGAACCGCTCAGCTGGAATTCTGTATATCAATTATTTAAATAATAGCTCACTGTACCTTTTTCTGTGAATTTATCCACAAGATTAGAGCTGTATTACCTCATAATAAATGAAAAGAGTCTTTTAAATACTTGTAGTACTAAAATCCCTTGGCAGGAATTCAGAATTATCTCACATTCTGCCCTATTCCAGTCAGTGTCACAGCCAGGTTCCAGTGTACATTATCAAGATTGGAGAATACATATATGTCGTTTTCAAAAGACACAGACAATGAAAACGAAGCACTAACATCTGCTGATGCTAGATTTTCTGATACTTCTACTGATATGCTTCTATAGAAACTGTTCTCAGGCCTGTGATTAATTGCTGTTTCCAAGAGCAAACTGGTAAATCTTACTTCCTTTTTTGGTAGAATATGGATTTGTCCATCAAATCTTAGCTAGTCCTGGATGCACCCTTTAAAGTCTAAAGGAGGTAAAATTAGGACAAAAAAAAAAAAAAAAAGGAAGTACACCACACATAGCAGGTGGTAAATGGGTGAGAAGTAGGACCAAGTGAGAAGTAACGTAGATGGAAATCATAAATCCTTAAACATGTCTAGATAAAGCCATGGAAGTTAGATCCATAAATACGGTTGTGGGTACTAGGAAGCTTGGAAATATCCTTAATCTAGATATTGGTGTTAGAATAACTACACCTTCTAACCCTAACTCTCTTGAAAGTCCCTGCAAAAAAACAAACTAAACTGATTGTGTAATGAATTGTGTAATGAACTGTAATGATCCAGTTTAAGCTCTTCCAGTTCCATTTTGGACTCTGAACAGGAGGGGACAGAATGTGGAAGCAAATTGTCCAGGATCACGGATTTGGAAGACTGGAAGCCTATAGGTGATCTTCGCCAAATGTTACATTGTGTCAGTGCCAGCCTTTCGAGGAAGCCTTGCCACCAGAGCAGGGAAAGAGAAGTTCAACAGAAGGTAATTTTATCAAAGACTTCTCATCAGCGTCCCCCCAGCCCCCGAGATTTGAATATTCTCTAAAGCTTTCAAAGCTTTCAACACTGAGATCTTTTAAAATTGTTTGCGGCTACATAAAAGTCGGCCTCCTTTGCCTCCTTTCCCACGCCCAAACTTGATGTGTCCCAATACAATGGCTAACGTCCCGAGGCGCTGCAGAGGGGAAATGGCCTTTCGGGAGGAGACTTTCCGCCGGCGCCAAAAAGAAGGGTTCAGAGAGGAGAACCGGTGGGCGGGGGGTTGAGACCAGGGGGAGAAAAATCAGGCGATTTAGGGGAGGGTCTTGGCGAGGTTGGAAGTCGTGCTTTCGGCGCCCGAGAGCAAGTTCTGAGGAAATTAACCAGAGGGGGCGTGGCGCCTGCCTCCCACCCGCCCGCCCTCGCAATGAAAGTCACCGAGCGCCTGCGCGACCCGCCTCTGGGACCAGGTCGCTGTCTTTCTCCTGCTCGGATTCACAGTACGTGCCCGGGAGGGGTGTGTAAGCGACGGGTAAGGAGAGGGAAGCGGCGGGAAGGGGACCGGGGTGGCAGGTGTGTAGGCTTGAGGGTCTCTGCCGACCTGAAGCTTCTTTGTTCCATGTAGCTGCTATGTGTTTGCTTTTCAGTCCATCGCTTTTAAAAAGGAGTTTCATTCCTGTCCCCCTTGCAGGTAAATTGTCAAGCTCCAGGACTAAAACTTGAGAGAATTAAGTCTTTTTGTGTTTAAGTGATGATTGACCCACTTTGTCTTCTCAGACCAAGGCAGCATCCGCTTTGAAAGGGCCCCCTTGAACTTTTGGGGAATAAAAAGTACGTGCAAGTAATAGTAATCTAGAAAGTGGCTGCAGTTTAAGCAACTTCTGTTCATCCTAAGGGTGTAAAATCCTGCAGCGGCTCTGAGTTCAAGGACAAACTGGCCTCTGTACCTCCTGAAAGACAGGACTTGGTTCTCTTGGTTTGCTTTGATGAGCCACAGAAACATTAGCAAGTTAAAAAATAATAATAATTAACAAAGTGGAGGAGGACATGAATTAGACCCTACTAGATGAATTGGAGATTGGTAGAGTCTGCTGACTGGAGCCCTGGGAGGATTCTCAGCCCCCCAGTCTGGAGGCAAAAGCCATGTGGAAGGAGTAAAGGGGAAAGGAAGCCTTCTTTGGGAGTTGAGGCCTCAGCTGTTACTGCTATT
Organism: Mesoplodon densirostris; assembly: GCF_025265405.1. Classification (NCBI taxonomy): domain Eukaryota; kingdom Metazoa; phylum Chordata; class Mammalia; order Artiodactyla; family Ziphiidae; genus Mesoplodon; species Mesoplodon densirostris. The sequence continues at coordinate 14,650,312 of NC_082671.1, forward strand.
GCTGGACTGGGGTGGTGGGGACCAGGCTGCATGCAGATTCCATCTCCCTGCTTCCTTTGAAATAGTCCCAAGGCCTCTTAGCAGTCCGGGCACCACATTTATTTTCTCCTTTTTCCTCTGGCTGTTAACTCCCCAAGAACGTGCCAAGTGGGCTGTAATCAAACATTGTTGAACGGCCTTGGAAACTTCTCCAGGTCTCCAGCTAACAGGCTTTAACCCAGTCTAGCCCAGTGTTCTCAGATCCCTAGCCTGCTATGAAAACTAGACACACCTTTTGCATCCCCTGGGAGTTAGGCTGGTATTGAGTTTGACTGTCTTCTGCTTTTTCCAAAATAAGAGGCCTATGTGTGTTGACCATCTTTGTTCATCTTGAAAAATGGCAAATCGGTCCAAATTTGAATATTACTCTCTGTGGCAGACAAGGACAGTTTTTCTGAGGCTTTGTTTGAGAGTGGAGTTTCTTAATCGCTGAGTCCAGAAAAGGTCAGCATAGGCCCTTGGTAACGGCCTCCCCCCACCTCCCCCGCCAGAGCCAGAAGCATTTTCCTCCCAACACCTGGGCCCTAAAACTTGGAGGCCTTGTCTGCAGTCACCTCAGTCTATTCAGTAAATTCTAGAACTCATAAACAGCAATGAAACCACTGAATTATCTTTTTTCTTTGTCTCATGGGTACTGTTCTGTTGCTTTAAAAAGTCTAAAATTGCAGAGTCATGGCCCTGGGAATGCGTGCTCACATACTGTGTGTTGCACAATATTGATGTAGAAAGGCTGCTATAGATAAGCGAACTTTGCTCTTTTTGGCTAAGGGCCTATAAAGAGAAGAGGAATATTTCTCAGTTGGTAGTATCTATCACTCAACTGTGATAGACACTAAGGGAGCAGGGGTGGAATTCTGTGGGGTGCAGGGGACAAGACAGGAAGGGGATTTGACAGGAGGCGGCCCCCAGAAGGCCAGGGAAGTCTAGAATGTTTAGCCTGGATGGTAGATAGCCCACAAGTTCAACACTTGAGAAAACTGGGTTCCAGTCTCGGGCCCTCCACTGTGAATTTGGGTCAATTGCTCATTCTACCTCTCTGGGCCTCAGTTTCCTCATATGTTAAAGGGAGAGACAAATATTTGCTCTGAGTACCTTAGAGTTCTCCAGATTCTCAAGTGAGGTAATGTGATGGCGTTTGAAATCTCTAAAATGGTATCCTCAGTGCCTAGAACAGCACTTATTTATTTACCAAATACTTGTAGAGCACTTACTGGGTCCCACTGCCTTTCTAAGCACTTTATACTTCATTCACTTAATGCTCACAAGAGTCCTGTGAGATAGGAAGTATTATTAACCTCATTTTTACAGGTAAGGTAAATTAATCGCAGTGGGTAAGTGGCAGAGTTGCATCCACCTGGACCACCGTCTAGTTGCACAGTCTGTGTGAGCTCGACACGCAGCTCTTTGTCCTTTGTAAAGGCATCACCTCCACATTAGGGGACTGAGCCCCCCTCTCTGGCGATACAGGTAGAGATATTCTCCACTGTGCCAACCAATGCTGGACAATACAAGGAACAATACACTGTCCAGACAGAATACATCGTTGGAATCATTTATTTTGTATAACTCATCACCAAGTTTCATGTTTTGCTCTGCTTACCTTTCTTAGATTATTTCTGCTGCGTTCCTAGACTACTCAAATAACTGAACACTTTACCCTCCGAAGTATTATTACTACTGTACTGCTCTCCTCCCTCCTGGTGACCTTTCATGTACAAAGTTTCCAATAACTATTTTTAGAGTGCAGTGCCTGGGCATGATGCAGGTTCAAGGCAACTTACTGACAAATTAGTTTCAAGAAAGGAAGTCTAGATCAGCACCACCTAATTTTGTGCTATAAATGACTCCTATTTCTTTTCTTTTTTTTTTTTTTTTTTGCGGTACGCGGGCCTCTTACTGTTGTGGCCTCTCCCGTTGCGGAGCACAGGCTCCGGACGCGCAGGCTCAGCGGCCATGGCTCACGGGCCCAGCCGCTCCGCGACATGTGGGATCCTCCCGGACCGGGGCACGAACCCGTGTCCCCTGCATCGACAAGCGGACTCTCAACCACTGTGCCACCAAGGAAGCCCGACTCCTATTTCTTAATGCCTTATCTTTAACTCTCCTTACCCCACCCTCAGATGTGCTGGGAGTGGACTATGTTGATCCCGAGAGGCGATTTGTGGACCCATAGTGTGTGATTCCAGAAGCTCAGTATTGGCCTGCTCCCAAAGCCACAGACTTGAGCTAAGGCACATTTTGGTGATTGAGAAACTCTCTGTGTAAAGTACACTTTGTGTGTTGTTCACATTTAGAGAAAAAGCCTCCCACTGACCTTTGCCTCCAACTGCTCATGTCTTTGTGTTGTTTTCCCACCGACAGGTCTGGAGGTCTTCTACTTTTTCTCTCTTCTTTCTATACCCATTTTCACTGAGAGAAAACCATCCTCTAGTTGCTAAATACACTTCATTCTGAGACCATTGGTGGGGACGTACGGAAACTGTTTGACTTTTAAAATTATGGTTGAATAGCAGCATTTCCTACTTGATAAAGTTTTCTTAAGTTTTAAAAAAATTAACACCTCTGCTGTGTTTCTTCATATCTCTGTCCGGAGGCATAAGACTTAGGGATTCCTTATTAAGCTAATTACTCGACCTGCATGCTGAAGGAGAGTGCAGTTTATTCATGACTCCCCCACCCCCTGCCATCCTAGAACAAGAGCAGAGACATTAAATGTTGCTAAAAGTATTATTTTGCACTGAGAAACGTCAACTGAAAAAAACACATAACGTGAGAGCTGGGAGTTCAGCCTTAGTTGGGGCTTTCTGAGGACTGTATCTCTTGAGAAACTGCTCTGAAGAGGTGCGGGTATCAGTATATATATGATTTTGGTGAAGGGGGTATGTGCAATCAAACGCACATCTTAGTAGAAGTTTGCTGCTGGTTATGAGGAATGGGTATCTCCATTAATGATGTTAGTGCTTTTCTAGGTATGAGAATATACAAAAAATTGGGCTCATAAAAATTTCTCCTGAAAATATCTAACTCTCTGAAGGCCTCTTCTGCCACTTTTTCCCAGTGCACACAGGGCCTCATTCCTGATCCGCCCTGAACTCCTTTCAGGGTGTGTTAAAGGTCAGCGACTGCACTGGCTAGTGACTTCATGCTTGTAGAATCAGATGGTGAGTGATATTTTTAGCTGGCAGAATCTATCTAACATACTTGCTTTTAAGACTACTGACTGTTGGAGGTGGGTTAATTTGCTACTGTGTGTGTGTGTGTGTATTTAAACTACATACGGTTGACCCTTGAACAATGCAGGGGTTAGGGGGGCCGGCCTTCCACACAGTCGAAAATCCACGTATGACTGAACAGTCGCCCCCTCCTTATACTCGGTTCCTCTGTATCCATGGTTCTGCATCTGAAGATTCAACCAGCTGCTAATTGTTTAACATGCTGGTACTTAGTATTGAAAAAATCCAAATATAAGTGGACCCACACAGTACAAACCCGTGTTATACAGGGGTCAACTGTACATTTCTATGTGTCTGAATCCAAGGAGTATATTTTTAGCCTACCTTTTAAAATAGGGGTTGCTTAGGAAGCTTTGGGTTTTTTATTGCCAAATGGGAGTAATACTTAACTTGTAGCATAATTGGAAAAGGAAGGAAGATAACAGATGGAAGGGGTGCTAGCACTGCCAGCTGCAGGGTAGGCACTCAGTCAATGTTCGTTGAATCGGAATTAAGCAGTCTGCACGCTCTTGAAGGAGACAGTGCAGTGTGGTTGGTATACAAGATGTGAGGTCAGAGACCTGGGGTTTTGGTTTTTTTTTACATCTTTATTGGAGTATAATTGCTTTACAATGGTGTGTTAGTTTCTGCTTTCTAACAAAGTGAATTAGTTATACATATACATATGTTCCCATACCTCTTCCCTCTTGCGTCTCCCTCCCTCCCACCCCTCTAGGTGGTCACAAAGCACCGAGCTGATCTCCCTGTGCCATGCAGCTGCTTCCCACTAGCTATCTATTTTACGTTTGGTAGTGTATATATGTCCGTGCCACTCTCTCACTTCGTGCCAGCTTACCCTTCCCCCTCCCCGTGTCCTCAAGTCCATTCTCTAGTAGGAGAGACCTGGGTTTCTGTCCCAGCATGGCTGCTAAGTATCTCAAATTTCCATTTCATTCATATGTAGAATAGAGATACTTATGAGAATTATAATTTTATGGTTATGAAAATTATGTAAGGTAATGCTAAGGTAAAGTACATGGTATAATTGGATGTGTAGCCAAGTCTTATAAAATTAAATATATATGTATTATATATGTGATTTATGTCCCATTCAACAGTAACATACAGACAACTATATGACCAGTAGCAGAGCATAGAAAGATATACAGGTTTACAGATTATTGGTAGATGGATAGATTGATCAGAATGATCACTCTAGGTTGCGTGCAGGGGTTGAGTTTTAAAGGCAGGAACAGATATGTCTACAAGAGACAACACTCCATGCTAAGCCTGTAAAATAGCGTTTAAGCTTGGGTATGAGAAAAGATATTTGTTTATGTAGAAGACATAGAAGATGTAGATAGTGGGGCTGATAATAGAACAGAAGAGGTTAAAAAGAATGACTCTCAGATAGTGCGGAATTTCAGCTTTACCCTAAGTTTCTACCCACTTGGACTTCAGCATCACCCGTGTGTGCCTCTGTCTCCTTCCTGGGCACTTTGCTGGTTATACTTCCGACACCAGACTCAGGGAGTTCCCTTCAGTTTACTCCTGACCGCTTTTAGGTGGAAGTAAATATGGAATGTGAAGCGACCTGAAGACTTCCGTAAAGTTAATCCTCCTCCCCTTGTGCCTTCTACAAAAGCATCATAAATGCCAATTTTTCACCTTGCATTTGCAAGCCTGTTGTTTTATGTTTCCATTACGCTGCTTCACCCTCTTCATTTGTGTTGATGGGAATGATGACCATGGTCTTGATGACAGCGATGATTGTGATCGGGAGATGATAAACTTTATTGGGGGTTTTCATGGGCCAGGCACTGTGCTAGGTATGTTCCACATGTTACCTCAATTAAACCCTGACAACAACCCACTAAGTTAGGAGGTGTTACTATTCCTGTCTTATAAATGAAGAAATTCAGTTTCACAGAGGCTAAGTCTCTCCACCAAGGTTAATAGCAAAATGGTGTGACTGGAATTAGAATCCTGGAGTCTGAGATCTTGAATACGACTGAAAGGACAAAAGGCTGTTAAGTTGAGCTTGTAAAGGAGGACATATGTTGGAACTTAAGCATTTCTAATCAAACATTAATGATGCTAAATACAGTGTACGTAGTTTGATGTTTCTGAAGAGATCCATGGATTCTGTTTTTGTGTGTGTCCAACTTGTGGCTCATCTTGATGCAAAAATATGATTTTTTTTTTTTTTGCGGTACGCGGACCTATCACTGTCGGGGTCTCTCCCCTTGCGGAGCACAGGCTCCGGACGCGCAGGCTCAGCGGCCATGGCTCACGGGCCTAGCCACTCCGCGGCATGTGGGATCCTCCCGGACCGGGGCACGAACCCGTGTCCCCTGCATCGGCAGGTGGACTTGCAACCACTGCGCCACCAGGGAAGCCCCCCAAAATATGATTTTATTTCTATCTTTAGAGCAGTTTGCCTGTTTATTTTTGCTTCTAATACCCCCTGCATTTTCATTTTCACTCAGTACTTGTTTGATGTCTTCAAACTTAATGATATAGAACTAGAAAAAACCATAATAGTATTAATTTTGGAATTAAAAAAAAACCTAACTGATTATTTCTTCTTCAAATAACCCAAGATATCTTTAAGAACAGTGTGGTTAATGCTGCAGTATAAGCACATCAAGTGACCGTCAAGTTATTTGGGGTATTTCTGTCTGCTTTTTCCTATCTTGTCTAATTTTTTTTTAAGATTCCAGACCAAAATTGAAACAATGGTCGAGCTCACGCAGCTAATGGAGAATGAAGTATTTATGGCCTTTGCCTCCTACACAACGATTGTTCTTTCAAAAATGATGTTTATGAGTACTGCAACTGCATTCTATAGACTGACAAGAAAGGTAAGACATTGGAGGCAATATTTTCTTTTAAGAGTTGAGATTCTGGAAAGCAATTTTCTTAAATTATTTTTTGTAAAGCCCAGTGGCATATTGTCTAATACTGAAAATGAAGTATGCAATCATTTGGTGCAGGTGGTTCTGATATATTTATGGAATGGGTGCTTTTTCCTAGAAACTAGTAAATAGTTTTTTCATTGTAGCTTTTACCTTTTGTCATGCCACTTAGCATATGAGATTTCTGGAGTATCAAAGTTTTCAAGGAAACTTTTTGTGATTTTGAAGTTAATTTTGCCTACTAGAGTTTAGAAAATAGTCATTTTCTAGACAGTGAACTGGTGTTTTCAGCTCTGTTACAGGTCAAGGATATGCCTTTGGGGACAGAATTAAAGTTCTTATTATCAGCAGAACCTCTTATGATTGGGATAAGGCATTTGAATTTTGTGTGGTTATGAATTCTTAAGTGGATAATATTTCTACCCATCATGATAAGAATGATTTTTTTAAAACTGGAGGCTTGGGGAAGGTGGTAGAAAGTTTTTGAAACACATAACCTATATTCAGGCAGGGTTTATGACAACAGTGATGGGGGTAAAGCAAAGGTACATCGACAAAGTTAAGTGCTTTTCATTGGTGTGGTCCCTGTGCCTATTCAGCAGCTTCTTTCTGGAAACCATCGTTTCTCTTTTAGTCCCTGTCCTGAGTTTTTGTCCTCCAGAGCCTTGCTTTTATCTAGAAGTCACAGTCCTTCCTAAGGTATTTCCTCATTACTGTCTTGAGGTGTCATTTCTTCCCAGGGATATTTGCATTTTAATGGGGGCACATAGCCACATGTTTAACTCTCTAATGGGGCAAGGTGTTAGAGCAGCAGGCTCTAAAGTGGCTGCTACCACCAGATCCACACTGTCCTCTAGAAAGGTCATGGCACCAAGGATAGCAGAAATGTTGCTTGTCTTAAAAGGAGAAGGGAATTCCAATCTGTGGAGTGCCAGTGATATATGTTAGGAGCCATGACACTCTTTGTGTGTGTCAGATCATGGAAGCATTTTACATAATTTTTAGCATTATCATGTGAGACGAGCATTACTGTTCCCATTTTACAGATGAGGAAATACAAGTTAGAGAGATTAAGTAGCTTTCCCAAGGTTACACACCAATAAGGGGTGAGGCTGAGATTCAAATTCAGATTGGTTTAAATGAAAATCTCATGCACTTTACGTTGTAATACCTTTATTTACTTATTCAAAATATATTTATTGAACATCCACTGTGGGCCAGGCAATTATTTAAGAACAAGACAGACAGATCTGACCTCAAGAGCTGATACTGTATCACACTGCTGCCCACCAGTTCTCCTCAACATCTTTACCTGAAATAAATGCTCATGTTATGTTAAGAAAAATATTATAATATTTATGAGGTTCCTCAGCTTAAATTAAGGCTAATTTTAGAGTTCGTGTTTTTCTTTATTATATATTATTAAATACTGGGACATACTTAAATATTTTTCAATGCGTGTTTCAAGTTTCAGGGAATGGGGAAATCATTTCAAACATCATAATAATGGCAGGAAGGAATACATGAAATATGCCCGAGAACATGTACTTGGTGTGTATAGGAATGTGATTCAACTTCTTATATTTCACTGTATTGTTCAACACCAACTTCTAGTTAATTCAGAAAAAGAAAAGAGGCACACATATCCTAACCAAGTACAAAATACTTTTCCTGCCCCTCACTGTTTTATGCTGCATGCCTGTTCTCTGATATCCTTGGCAAGTAAACTTATGACTTTCATATGAGCCAACCAGTTAGAAATATTAATACTCTTGAGGGCAAGTGCATCAACATTACTGTAAAAAAATGCCAGTTCACCGTAATAGTCAATGAGGACTTTGAATTATGCTCTTTTTTTCCATTTTTGCTTCCTTTTCACTATTTTTATACATTGGTTTTTATTTACATTCTTATTTATGCTTCTCTTAAAATTTTCTTTACACTGTGAATAAAAATTCAGATTTTAAGAAGAGATGCTTTCTGCTACCCCTGGGTTTGATCTATTGCTCCCACTTTTTTTTCATAATGGCCAACTTGGATGCCTGTATTTCCTTCCATTAAAATGTAAATAACTTATCAGATAGAGTTACCCCCATGTTACTTGGCATTTGAAATAGGTTTTTTCCTCGTTATTTGGAATAGGTTTTTGCCAACCCAGAAGACTGCGCAGGCTTTGGTAAAGGAGAGAATGCCAAGAAGTATCTTCGGACAGATGACAGAGTGGAACGTGTACGAAGGTGAACCCACTGTCTCCTGAAATGATTTACTTGATCAAAGAATTTTGGTACCAGAGTTAAGTGAGGATGTTGGGGTCTTGAAGAAAGAAGGAAGAAAAGTCAATCCTTTTACCTAGTCCATATAATTATAGAAAATTAGCGATCTATCACCGTGATTGCACATATTTCGAATTTAGCTTTTCTGTGCACTTTGTTGGGGTTAATGACTTTGTTCTGTGTAGGGATTTATCAAAAGTAATGACAGGTAGGAGGTGAAATGAGGATGGTAGATTCTTGCAGTTTTTGTCATCTTTCTCCAGAGGTGAAACTGTCAGCTTGTATAAAAGGTTGAAGAACTAGGTATTTTCGCATAAGATTCAAAATATGAACTTGGGAAATCTCTCCCTTTCCAATCTCTCTCTCTCTCTCTCTTCTTTGTAGACATTATGTTTAATATACTGAGAATGCAATAAACAATGAAAAGCAGTAAGCCAAGATACCATCTACACAGTTTCCTAATAATACCAGGAATATACTTATTTTAAAAGCACATTGAATTCTGGTTCTGGAGTATATTTCTTTTTTTTTTCTTTTTTTCTTTTTTTTTGCGGTACGCAGGCCTCTCACTGTTGTGGCCTCTCCTGTTGCGGAGCACAAGCTCCAGACGCGCAGGCTCAGCGGCCATGGCTCACGGGCCCAGCCGCTCCACGGCATGTGGGGTCTTTCCGGACCGGAGCAGAAACCCGTGTCCCCTGCATCGGCAGGCGGACTCTCAACCACTGCGCCACCAGGGAAGCCCTGGAGTATATTTCTTAATCCTTGTCATAAAGTCCTGTAAATTGCAAACTTTTTTTCATCTTTACAGAGGTATTATTGACAAATAAAATTGTAAGATGTTGAAGTGTACAATGTCATTTGATATATGTATATGTTGTGAAAGGATTCCCTCTATTGAGTTAATTCACACATCCATCACCTCACATATTTCATCTCCCCTCCTTTCTTTTTTGATGAGAACATTTAATTTCTACTCCTATAGCAACTTTCAGTTATACAATAACACAATACAGTGTTATCAACCATAGTCAGCATGTTATACTTTAGATCCTCAGACCTTGTTCATCTTATGACTGACGGTTCATATCTTTTTATCAACCTCTCCATATTTCCCCCAACACCTAGTCCCCTGGCTACCACTACTTTCTGTTTCTATGAATTGGATTTTTTTTCCTTTTGGTAGATTCCATGTATAAGTAATACCATATAATATTTGTCTTTCTCTGTCTTAATTATTTCATTTAGCCTAATGCCCTCCAGTTTCATCCAAATGACAGGATTTCCTTTTTTTTTAAGGCTGAATAATATTCCTTTGTGTGTGTGTGTGTGTATGGTTAGGTTGTTTCCATGTCTTGGCTGTTGTGAATAATGCTGCAATGAATATGGGAGTGCAGACATCTCTTTGGGATAATGGTAGTTCTCTTTTTAATTGTTTGAGGACCTTCCATACTGTTTTCCATAGTGGTTGTACCAGTTTACATTCCCTACAACAGTGTGGAAGAGTTCCCTTTTCTCCACATCCTGGCAAGCATTTTCTATCTCTTGTCCTTTTCACAGTAGCCATCCTAACAGGTATAATGTGATAACTCATTTTGATTTAGGATGATTGGTGATGTTGAGCACCTTTCATGTACCTCTTGGCCAGTTGGATGTCTTCTTTGGAAAAATGGCTAATTGGGTCCCCTTTTTTAATTGGGTTATTTTTACTTGTTTGTTTATTTGTTTTGGGCTATGGAATTGTATGAGTTCCTTATATATTTTGAGTATAAGCCCTTATCAGATATGTGGTTTGCAAATATTTTCTCCCATTCCATAAGTTGCCTTTCAATTTTGTTGATGGTTTCTTTTGCTGAGCAGAAGCTTTTTGATTTGATGTAGTCTCATTTGTTTGTTTTTGCTTTTGTTGTCTTTGCTTTTGGTGTCAAATCTAAAAAATCTTTGCTAAGGCCAATGTCAAAGAGCTTACCGACTATCTTTTCCTTCTAGAAGTTTTATGGTTTCAGGTCTTATGTTCAAGTTTTTAATCCATTTTGAGTTGATTTTTGTGTATGGTGTAAGATAGGGTCCAGTTTCATTCTTTTGCTTGTGGAAATGTAGTTTTCCTGACACAGTTTATTGCAGAGGCTGTCCTTCCCTATTGTGTATTCTTGGCTCCTTTGTAAAAAATTGACTATATATGTATGGGTTTATTTCTGGACTCTCTATTCTGTTCCTTTGATCAATGTGTCTGCTTTTACGCCAATGCAATACTGCCTGGATTACTATAGTTTTTTTTAATGTAGTTTGAAATCAGGAAGTATGATGCCTCAAACTTTGTTTTTATTTCTCAAGATTGCTTTGGATATTCAGGGTCATTTGTGGTTTCACACAAAGTTTGGAATTTTAAAAAAGTTCTCTAAAAATGCCACTGGGGGGCTTCCCTGGTGGCGCAGTGGTTGAGAGTCCTCCTGCTGATGCAGGGGACGCACGTTCGTGCCCCGGTCTGGGAGGATCCCGCATGCCGCGGAGCGGCTGGGTCTGTGAGCCGTGGCCGCTGGGCCTGTGCGTCCGGAGCCTGTGCTCTGCAGTGGGGGAGGCCACAACAGTGAGAGGCCCACGTATCGCAAAAAAATAAAAAAATAAATAAAATAAAAAATAAGATAAAAATGCCACTGGGATTTTGAAAGGGAGTACATTAAATCTGTAGATTGCTTTGGGTAGTGTGGACATTTTAGCAATATTAATATTAATTCTTCCAATCTATGAGCAGAGAATATCTTTTCATTTATTTATATCTTTTATTTCTTTCATCAGTGTCTTATAGTTTTCAGTGTATAGATCTTTCACCTCTTTGTTTAAATTAATTTCTAAGTATTTTATTCTTTTTGCTGCTATTTTAAATGGAATTGTTTTTTAAGTTTCTCTTTCTGATAGTTCATTGTTAGTGTATAGAAATGCAACTGATTTTTTTCATTGTACTTTTATTGAAATTTGAGCAAGAATTTGGCTTTGATATTCTCCAACATAATATTTTTGTATATTGATTTCATATCCTGAGACTATACTGAATTCATTTATTACTTCTAACAGTTTTTGGTGGAATTAGGTGAGTGTTTTTGATATAATATCATATCATCTACAAATAGAGACAGTTTTACTTCTTTCTTTCTGTTTTGGATGACTATTTCTTTTTCTTGATTAATTGCTCTGACTAGGATTTCCAGTACTATGTTGAATAAAAGTGATGAGAATGGGCATCCTTGTCTTGTTCCTGATCTTAGAGGAAAAATTTTTGGCTTTTCACCATTGAGTATCATGTTAACTGTGGACTTGTTATATATAGCCTTTATTACATTGAAGTACATTCCATCTATAACCAGTTTGTTGTGAGTTTTTATCATGAAAGGATTTTGGGTTGTCAAATGCTTTTTCTGCTTCTATTGAGAAGATTTTTTAAAATGAATTAATTTATTTATTTTTGGCTGTGTTGGGTCTTCGTTTCTGTGCAAGGGCTTTCTCTAGTTGCGGCACGTGGGGGCCACTCTTCATCGCCGTGTGCGGGCCTCTCACTGTCGCAGCCTCTCTTGTTGCCGAGCACAGGCTCCAGATGTGCAGGCTCAGTAGTTGTGGCTCATGGGCCCAGTTGCTCCGTGGCATGTGGGATCTTCCCAGACCAGGGCTCAAACCCATGTCCCCTGCATTGGCAGGCAGATTCTCAACCACTGTGCCACCAGGGAAGCCCCTGAGAAGATTTTTATTTTTCATTTTGTTAATGTGGAGTATCACACAGATTGATTTGCAGACGTTGAACCATCCTTGCATCCCTGGAATAAATCTCACTTGATAATGGAGTATGATCCTTTTGATCCTTTCAATTAAACTGTTTAATTTGTTTTGCTAATATTTTGTTGGGGATTTTTGCCTCTATGTTCATCAGGGATATTGGCCTGTAATTTTCTTTTCTTGTAGTGTCCTTATCAAACTGGGATATCAGGGTAATACTGGATTTGTAAAATGAGTTTGTAAATGTTCCCTCCTCTTTTATTTTTTGGAAGAGTTTGAGAAGGATCGGTTTTAATTCTTCTTAGGGTGTTTTGTAGAATTCACCAGTGAAGCTGTCTGGTTCTGGATTTCTTTGTTGGGAGGTCTTTAATTACTGATTCAATCTTCCTACTAGTAATTGGTCTGTCTAGATTTTCTATTTCCTCATGATTCAGTCTTGGTAGTTTGTATTTTACTAAGAATGTAACCATTTCTTCTAGGTTGTCCAATTTGTTGGTGTATACTTGTTCATGAGTCTATTTTGACCTTTGTATTTTTGTAGTATCAGTTTGAATGCCTTCTTTTTTAATTCTAATTTTATTTGAGTCCTCTCCCTTTTTTTCTTGGTAAGTCTTGCTAAAGGTTCATTTATTTTACCTTTTCAAAAAAAATCAGCTCTTAGTTTCTTTGATCTTTTTACTGTCTTTTTAGTCTATTTCATTTATTTCTACTCTGATCTTTGTTATTTCTTTCCTTTTACTAATTTTGGGCTTAGTTTGCTTTTCTTTTTTTAGTTTTGTGAGGTGTAAAGTTAGGTTGCTTATTTGAGATCTTTCTTTTTTCTTAATGTAGGTATTTATCACTTGTATAAGCTTCCCTTTTAGAACTGTTTTTGCTGCATTCCATGAATTTTGGTATATTCTGTTTCTGTCTTTGTCTCAAGACATTTTTTGATTTCTCTTGATTTTTTCTTTGACCCATTGGTTGTTTAGTAGCATGTTGTTTATAATCTCCACATTTGTGAATTTTCCAGGTTTTTTCTTTTTTCTTTTTTTTATAGTTGACCTTTAGTATCATACTGTTGTGGTTGGAATAGATGCTTGATATGATTTCACACTTCTTAAATTTATTAAGGCTTGCTTTTTGGCCTAACACACGATCTGTCCTGGATAATGTTCCATGTGTTCTTGGGAAGAATGTGTATTCTTGGCTTTTGGATGTAAAGTTCTGTAAATGTCTTTTTAGGTCCATCTGATCTAAAGTATAGTTTAAGTTCAATGTTCCCTTATTGATTTTCTTTCTGGATGGTCTATTCCACTGTTGAAATTGGGATATTGAAGTCCTCTACAATTATGGTATTGTTCTTTCTCCTTCAGATCTGTTAATATTTGCTTTATATATTTAGGTGTCCTATGTTGGGTGCTTAAATATTTACCAGTGTTATACCCTCTTGATGAATTGACCCACTCTACCATTATATAATGACCTTGTTTGTCTCTTGTTACAGTCTTAGGCTTAAAGTCTGTTTTGCCTGATATAAGTATAGCTACTTAGCTTTCTTATGGCTTCCATTTGCATGGAGTATCTTTTTCCATCCCTTCACTTGAGTGTATGTGTGTCCTTAAAGATGAAATTAGTCTCTTTATAGGCAACATGTTGTTAGGTCTTGTTTTATTTTTATCTATTCAATCATTCTGTGTCTTTTGATTGGACAATTTAGCCCATTTTCATTTAAAGTAATTACTGATAGCTATGTACTTATTGCCATTTTGTTAATTTTTTTCTGGTTGTTTTGGAATGCCTTTGTTCCTTTGTTTCTCTCTTCCTTTGTAATTTGATGATTTTCTCTAATGGTAAGCTTTGATTGCTTTCTCTTTATCTTTTGTGTATCTACTGTAAGTTTTTACTTTGTGGTCACCCTGAGTCTTACATAAAACATCTTGTGTTTATAATAGTCTGTTTTTTAAGTTGATAACAACTTAGCTTTGAATGCATACAAATGCTCTACATTTTTACACTCCTCCCCCCACATTTTATGTTTTTGATGTCACAATTTTCAACTTGTTATTTTGTGTATCCACTGACAAATTATTGTAGTTACAGTTATTTTTAATACTTTTGTCTTTTAATCTTTATACTAGAGTTATAGGTGATTTAACCACCACCATTACATTAGAGTATTTTGACTTTAACTATATGTTTACTTTTACAAGTGAATTTTATACTTTCATGTTTTCCTCTTTAGTGTCCTTCAGTTTCAACTTGAAGAACTTGAACACTTTTTTATAGGGCTGGTCTTGTGGTGATAAACTCCTTTAGCTTTTGTTTGTCTGGAAAACTCTATCTCTCCTTCAATTCTGAAGGATAACTTTGTTGTGTAGTGTATTCTTAGTTGGTAGTTTTTTCTTACAGAACTTTGAATATATCATCCCACTCTCTCTGGCTTGCAAAATTTCTGATAAAAAAATCTGCTAATAATCTTACGTGGGTTCCCTTGTATGAAACAAGTTGCTTTTCTCTTGCTGCTTTTAAGCTTCTCTCCTTGTCTTTAACTTTTGATAAGTTAATTATAATGTGTCTCAGTGTGGGTCTCTTTGGATTCATCTGTTTTGGTACTTTCTGAGGTTTTTGTAGCTGAATGTCTATTTCTTTCTTCAGATTAGGAACATTTTCAGCCATTACTTCTTTGGGTAAGTTTCTGCCCCCTTTTCAGTCTCATACTTCTGGTGCCTCTATAATGCATATATTGGTCTTTTTGAGGGTTTTCCATAAGTTCTTTAAGCTATTGTCACTCTTTTTCATTATTTTTTCTCTTTGTTTCTCTGATGGATGAATTCTGCTGCACTGTCTTCAAGTTTGCTGAACCTTTATTCTGCTTGATCTAATCTGCTGTGACCTCCTTTATTGAATTTTTTAAATTCAGTCATATTCTTCAGCTCTGTGATTTCTGTTTGTTACTTTAAAAATATTTTCTGGGCCTCCCTGGTGGCGCAAGTGGTTGAGAGTCCGCCTGCCGATGCAGGGGATACGGGTTCGTGCCCCGGTCTGGGAGGATCCCATATGCCGCGGAGCGGCTGGGCCCGTGAGCCATGGCCGCTGAGCCTGCGCGTCCGGAGCCTGCGCGTCCAGAGCCTGTGCTCCGCAACGGGGGAGGCCACAACAGTGAGAGGCCCGCATACCGCAAAAAAAAAAAAAAAAAAAAAAAAAAAAATATTTTCTATTTCTGTTTGTTACTTTAAAAATATTTTCTATTTCTTTGCTCATGCATTGCTCTCCTGACCTTGATGAGCATCTTATGACCATTATTTCCATCAGGTAAATCACTTATCTCTGTTTCAGTAAGATCTGTTTCTGTAGATTTATCTTGTTCTTTTGTTTGGAACATATTTCTCTGTTTCTTTATTTTTCTTTATTCTCTGTGTTGGTTTCTGTGCATTAGATAAAACAACCACCACTCCCAGTCTTGACAGAGTGGTCTCATGTGGGAGATGAACCTTGTCAATTAGCTTGAGCTTCTGGTTGTCTCTCAAACCTTTGTGATTGTCCAAGCTGCCTTCTTTTTTTCTACTGGCTCCCAGTTTTTGAGTGTGTGCCAAGACTTTTCAAGTGTTCCAAAGAGGAGGATCACAGTCAGCAGCTAGCTGCAAGCTGATTGGAAACTGGACTCTCAAACAACAGCTGGGAAAGTAGGTAGTTAAGCCCCTTCCAGAGAGAAACTGGGATTTGGGCATTTTTCCTGGGCTCAGGTGTATAGCTGTGGGGAGAGCTCTTATACCTATTAAGAAACTGCTTCCTTGTTTGCTATAGTCCTGTGGAAGTCATGAATGCAAGACCCATTGGCTATCAGAGCCAAGCAATCCAGGAGCCTGTACCTTCAGTAGTAGCTGCAAAAGTTGGGGTGCCAGAAGTGCATACAAGCTCCTTCCAAGGAGATACTGGCAACTTGGAGTGGGCTAGAGGGAGAAGGTGAGGGATGTGTCTTCTGACTTCTCCAGGCTCTGAGGAGGATTATAGCCAGCCCCTAGATGCATACTGAATTAGAAGCTTGACCCTCAGCAGCAGCTTTAAAGTATACAGATGAATGCCTTTTAGGGAAAGACTGGAAGATGGACATTTTTGCCTGCTCCCTCTTCACTGAGCCTTGGGGGTGGGGGTAGCTGAAGCAAGTGCTTGTGCTTGTTGAGAACTGATTCTTTGTTTGCTGTATTCCTGTGGGACTTGTGAATGGTAGCACTATTGGCTGTCAGAGCCAGGTGATCTAGAGACCCATCACTTGGGCTGCAGCCATAAAAGCTGAGGTACAGATGTGTGTAAGCTCCTTCTGGGGAGATACTGGCAACTTGTTTTGGGCTAGAAGGAGAAAATGGAGGAGGTGTCTACTGGCTTTCCTAGGAAGGATCAAAGCCAGACCCTAGATGCAGGCTAACTGGAAGCTTGATCTTTAGGTAGCAGTTTTTAAAGTATGCAGGTGGATCTCTATCTGGGAAAGACTGAGAGGTGGGCATTTTTGCCCGTTCCTTCTGTGCTGAGTCCTGGGGGAATAGCTACAAGTCTCATGCACCTGTTAACAACTTTGCTTTTGTTTGCTATAGTCCTTTGGGTCTCCAAAATGCAATCCTCACTGACTTACAGAGTTAAGTGTTTTGGTGGGAGCCTGTTTTTGGGTGAAAGTCTTAAAGGTTGGGGCACTAAATATGAGGTCTAAACCTTTTCTCCTCAGGGAGAAGCTGGGAGTTGAGAATACCCTTCCAACTGTATGGTGCTGTTCTGGGGGTGGGGCTTATAGGAAGATTTTCCTCAGCCTTTCCTTATCCATTTCGATGTGGGTATTTTCTCATTCTCTCAATGGGGTAGAAGTTGCTCAGCTAGTTTCTGGATTTCTTTCAGAGGTAATTGCTCCATGTGTAACTGTCCATTTGGTGTATCTGTGGAAAGAGGGGAGTTCAGGAGCCCTTTATGTCACCATCTTGGCCGACCTTCTCCCCACCGCAAAATTTTTTATATTGAGATTCCATTGCCAATCCATTAGTTACCTTTTTCTAACATGTGAAACATTAAAGTTATGTACCATCTTCATTTAGTATTTTCTAATGCTCATCTAAACTGTAGTACAATTCTAGACACATTTCACGGAATAAGCAAAATTATATAAAATTAAAGAAGCAGTGAAGAGTTTTCATAGCCATACTTAAACATTTAGATATTTAGTTTTGTGATGAATAGTTAAGATATGAAACATCATGAATATATTTGACTACACTTCTTCAATTTGGTGAGTATAAATAGATAATGAAATGGGGACTGCAAGAAAAAAATTTTACTTCTGTAATTCACGTATCTGCTGCAGCATCAAATCCCTTTGGAATCTAGATCATATTTGCATCATCACTTTTGACTTCCTGGAAAGTCTGAAGCCCCTCCCAAGATTTCTGCAGATTCCCTTATGGTATATAGTCTCAAGATTAACTCAGTCTGCAATCCTGCATTTGTGCATGTTTCCATATTCTGCATTTTGTTAGGCTGATGTAAACTTGGTTCTTTCCTCAACTCTCTCAACAAATCAAGTTTAAAATGTGATAAAAATAGACCTGACTAAATCAAGGTGCAGTTTACAGTATGGCAACACAAACATTTCAAGTTGTATGTTACAGTGCTCTGTTCTTCAGCATCCTTTCCCTGGGGAAGTTGCATTGTGCCCTCTTCACCTCACAAAATGGTCATCATTACACCATTGTGCAGGCTATTCTTTTACCCCATGTACTTCTCCGCTCCTCCAGTACCGAAACTTAATTTTTTTATTTATGCAAAAGTTTAATCTCAAATTATTTATCAAGCAAGAATGGCTTTTTCTAAGAGGAAGTCTATGCTAGATAGTTAGAATAAAAATTTAACTTCTCCTTCACTTAGTTATATATTTGTTAATTCAGCAGTCCTACTGATTAAAGTGGCCAGTTTTAAAATGGATTGTGTCAAGAATATGGATCTAAAATAGTCTTAGGAATCTCTCAAAGAATCAATGTGAAAATTTCAAACAGTATCAGAGGAAAATTATATGTGTTATGATGAAAAAGAATAAAAATTAGAAAAGGTGAATAAAGCTTTGTGGAGTTATCAAAACCACTAAAGAGAAAGTAAGCAGTTTAAAGCTTTGTCTCATCCTTTTTGTGCATCCCTTTTAGGGAAGGTAATCAAATACATGATGCTAATCATGATCCTATGCTCATAAAATTGCCCAGAACTTGAAAGTGACAACAGTTAGACCTTTAGTAGCATTAGTAAGTTTGAAAGGAAGATCAAAGTAAGTCTCACCTATGAAAACTTAGCAACAGATATTTTATTTGGGGATTTTTAGATTCCTCCCCACTCTCCCTTCCCAGCCCCTACTTCTATCTCTCCTTGCCCATGGGATTGTATTTCTAAAGGAGAAAGCCCTTATCTAAGCTGATCTTCTCATCAGGTTGTGAACAACAAATAAAATTTAGTGAGAATGATTGACCTTAGCTGTGAAAGGAGTCAGTGTCCTCGAGGAGGTGCAGCCACTGTGTGTCCAGCGCCTCCTGGCGCTCAGACACTGGCTTTTCAGTGAGGCAAGAAAGAGAGTGTCCAGGAAAGACAAGGCATCCCGTTAGATCGGATCAGTCCCATCAAAAAATTTCCTACTAACAAATCTCTTTTGGAGATACATTTCAGAGAAAGAGTTTCCAGAATCTCCACTTTCCATTTTTAACCTAGAATTTTTCTTTTTCATTACTCCCACATGTAATTATCACGTTATTTCTATTAGCATATTTCAGTGACAGGGACAGAACTTGGCTACAAAGGAAGTGAAAATTATGCTTTCAGGTATGCAATAGTGAGAAAATTAATACATTCTACACATATGGAACACTTAATTAAAAATATAAAGTAATATGTGTTGAAATGTCAAGATAAGTAGCCTAAAGTTAGTTATTTATATTCTGGGCAGACAGAAATCAGTGATGATTAGAAAACCTTTTACATTATGCATTTATTTAATCCTATCCCATCTCATTCTAGAAAGAATTCAAGACCAAATGTGTTCCCTACAACAAGGTAAAAAGAAAGTTGTACGGTAATCAGGGCAGCTGGAGAAATACAGAGTAGCATTCAAAAGAGGAAAAGGAGGGTGGTATTTAGGAAGAGGAGAGATGTTTAGAATAGGCTATGTTCAAAGGTAGAGAATACCCCTTCACTGAAACTGTTCAGTGGAGTCCAGGTGATACTCACTGGGGATTCTTCAAGGAATTGGAGCATGGGCTAGGATTTGAGCCAGATGACTTCCCTTCTGGCCCCAGTGCATGAAGGAAGCATTTATTGGGAGATTACTGTGTGTGTCTCACTGTCACTTCTTTTATTGGAGTGCTATAAAATAGCTTTAAGACTGGGTTCCTGCCCTTGAGGGCGTTTATAACTTTTCCCCCAAAAATAAGACCAACATTCATGTAGTACTTAGAGAATGATATAAAGCAGTCTCCCATTAGATGTTAAGTGGTGAGGTACAGGGTATTAGTTCCTAGGGTATTTAGGAATATTTCATAAAGGAAGAAGCTGAACAATGTTAGGGCTTGAGGAGAAGGAGAGGAGAGATCACGTCAATTTGGGAAAATTTCTTTGTGGGAATTTGGACATACTGCTGCTGTATGCTGAGCATGAAGAACTTTGGGTAAGAGAAGGGAGTCAGCAAGCCTGGTGTGAAGCTCCTTTTGTAGTTGGCCATCCCCTGATAATTCTCAAAGATGTCTAGCAACTCTGGTCTAGGTCAGGGCGATGCTGAGATCCAAGTGGTTCTGATCTGACTAGGAAGGTGTGACTGGTGCATCATAAGCACAGAGCAGGGTTGATGGGAAGGTCAGCCCAGAGCAAGCTTGCCCCAAGGAGCATCTGCCTGAAGGAGAAAGAAAACAGGAAGACAGGATGATGGAGAGGGGGAAATAGACCCCGGTAGAAGGTGGTCACACATAAAGATGGATGTCCACCAGGTAGTAGATTTTGGTAGCTGTCTAGGAATGACATGAAAACGAAGGAAGCTGCCCCTCTAGGATGAGTTCTGTTGTTTGAGCAGAGAAAGGGCTATGGTGGAAGGGTGATACTGAACTACAGCAGGAGCTGACTGGGAGAGTTGGGTAAGCACGTGCCTGGCTCAGGGTCTAAAAAAGAAGAGCATATAAAATAGCATAAATTAACATAGACTATGAGGCTCCATTGAAAACAGGCCTTACTAGGACAATAAGGAGTGCCATCTCTGAGACCATTTTGAGGGCCAAGGACAGGGAAAGAGAATTGAAAAGAGAATAAGATAGAGGGGGGAAGCCAGAAAAAAATGGAGGGGCCAGTAAGGTCCAAGGAAGCCCTGCCTTTGAACTTCCTTCCCTCTCCCTCCACTGGAGCTCTTTACCCCTTATTATCTTTGACTTTCTTCTCTTCTATTTGCCAATTGCTTAATACAGGCTTAGAAGTAAACACATTTCCACAGGGTCTCACCATTATAGGTTCTTTCCCAACTTTAAAATGTCTGTCCTTTTAGAATGTTGTGAAGGAGAAAAGTAACATGGCCAAGATGGGAGGTGTAGATATATCTGTGGTCCAGCAGGAGAGTTCAAAGGACCCAAAACAAATACCCTTGGTGTAGTTGGTGAAGCGGGCTCTTCTTTAGTAGAAAATAGTATTCCTGTCCTTTCTTGCCCACCTCACTCTCAGTAACCCTTGGGTTGTTCCATGAAAGAGAAGGGACAAGAACTCCCATACCTTTCTGTCTTGGCTTTTATTCAGGAACAGGCAGTTGTTTATTTAAATCTTTCAAAACTGTTACTTACCTAGGTTACTGTCACATTCTTCATACCTTTATGTTGTCATCATCTTTGTCAAAAGAAAAAGGTGATGAGAAAGGATAATGTACAGGAAACAGGAGAAAGGAAAGGAGGGGAGGAGAATGGTGATCATTGAGCAGGCAATCTGTAATAGTTACATTTTTTGCTAAAAGAAAAGAGAGTAACATAAAACAAATATTTTTCATTTTGAAATATGTATCAATAGCTGATAAGCTCTATCAAAATCTCAATTTCTAGTCTAGATTCTTAAGCAGTTTTTTAATTCTGGAGACTTGAACAGGGGTACCAAGTTTTTGAAGATTAAGCAGTTTAAAAAAATGTCAAGTCAATAATAGATGTGCCTTGTATTCACAATCCTAGCCAGAGGTGCCATGAATTGGAGGAAAACTTGTGTCTAAACCATGCTTTCTGTTTTCTTATAGCTGAGGTATGAAATTCCAATCAAGGAAATATGTCTTTCTCTTTATTGTCTATCAATTTTGTGTATACTTTGCACTTTGCTCCATCACTACTAACTAATTCCTTTTGCAATTTTAGGATGGGTTGGCTAAATTTTTTTCCATGTTTGAAAGACTAGTTATGTATTCTATTATATGGATGTGGAGAGCATGAATTTCTTGATATTAAATTGGTAAATTGATTCTTGGCAACCTAGTGGATTGGGTGAATGGGCAAGAGTGGTCTCAGGAGCCATTTTGCAGACTAGCACAAGTGAGGGAGGAGTCTTAAGAAAGATCATAACCAAAAGGATTTTCTTCTTTTGGGAAGAAGAGTTTTTATAAGAAGAATCTTGAATTGCTGTTGTATGGAACTTAGAAGAAAAAGTATTTTATATGTATAAAAATGGAGTGAGTTTTATTATATAGATGCAGTTTTGATAGTCTTGAAAGCGCAAAAAGCCTTCTCTGTTGTATGCTGAGATACACTACAATAGAAGAAACAAGATAATGAGACATTCTAAATAAGAGTCAAGTGGGTAAGGAAGCAAGGGAATTTGAGAGAAATAAAATAAATCTTACTTTGCATATTTAAGATCCATTAACACTTCTATTTAGTTTCAGAAGAGAGGGACAAATGAATATATTTCTGCTGATTTTGAAATTTGTGTTTTACAAGTCATCTTTTTCCACAGAGCCCACTTGAATGACCTCGAAAATATTGTGCCATTTCTTGGTATTGGCCTTCTGTATTCCTTGAGTGGTCCAGATCTCTCTACTGCCATCCTGCACTTCAGACTCTTTGTTGGAGCACGAATCTACCACACACTTGCATATTTGATACCCCTTCCCCAACCAAATCGCGCTTTGGCTTTTTTCCTTGGATATGGAGTTACACTGTCAATGGCTTACAGATTGCTGAGAAGTAGGTTGTACCTGTAAAGAGAATCATACAACTCATCATCCAGTGATTTTCTAACAATTCTGTACTTCCAATTTATAACAAATACTTTTTAAGATTTTAAGTGGGAAGGGAGCAGAGAAATTAAGATAGGGAAAACCTAGTCTGAATATTAATGTCACCAATATCCTTTATTCTTTTTTAAGATTTGCACTAGAAATTTAACATAATTTTTAACTCTTTTGTCTTATTCTTAAAGTACTTTGTTTTAAATTTTGATTGTAATTTGTAACATTATTCAACATTTCATATTTTAAATCTTTAGAAAGAGTAAGTACATGTATGTTAAACTTGTATTTCAGTATTGCTGAAATCGGCGTATGAAATAAAGAATTTAAAGTACGATTTCATTTGGTTTTATTTTTCCCAACATATTTTCAAAAGTTTCAAACCTACAAACAGGTAGAAAAGTAGTACAATGAACTTCTATATGCCTTTCACCTAGATTTACCAGTTGTTAACATTTCCCCATATTTGCTTTAGCTCTATCACTCAATGTTTTTTCTGAACAATTTGAAAGTAAGCTGCAGATACTGTATCATGCATTTAAGATACTTCACTCCTAAATACTTCAACATGTATCTCCTGTGTACAAAGCAGTCTCCAAATAACCATACCATTCTCACACCAAAGAAATTTAACTCTAATACAATATTTATTTAACATACACAGTTCATATTTAAATTCCTCAATTTTTCCAATACTGCCTTTTATAACTGCTTTATTTTTGATCCAGGAATCAAACAAGAACATCACACTGCCTTTTGTTATCATTTCTATTGAGTTTTCAATAAAATGGATGACTTCTTTCATTTTTTTCATCTTTTATGACTGGCATTTTTTGAGAAGTTTAGGCTGGTGGTTTTATAGAATGATCCTTAATCTGATTTGGTTTTGTATATTATTTTCTCATTCTTAGATTCAAGTTAAACATTTTTGTCAATGTTGTATTCTTCAGATTATAGCACATTAATAGACATATGATGTCAGTTTGTCCCATTAGTGGTGATCAGTTCAGTAAGGTAGAATCGACCAGATTTATTCACTGTAAAACAATCTTTTTGTAATCGTATTTAGGGTGATAAATTGAGACTGTGCAAATCCTGTCCTCCCAATGGAGGACACCCAATGGATTCAGCATCAAATATGCTCAGTTTTGTTTCTATATAAAAATATAAATATATAAACATAAAAATTCATAAAGCATATGTTTACAAATGTATAAACACTATATACATCCATACATATTTAGATTTTTTGTCTTGAATTATGTGTACTTAAACCTTTATAATAAAGGATGAACTTTTAAAATATTGATATTTTTCTTATACTTGCCATTTATATTATTAGTTTTTCTCTCTCTTGATTACTCTTAATTTTAATACATATTTCTTAAATAGTGCTTTTAGTGGCTCTCATAATGGTTCATTTAGGTTTACCACACAAATGAAAAGTCACTGTGTTTATATTTTAAGTTTCATAATTTGAGCAGCTCTTAAGTCCATAAAACATATTGGACAACTGACTATGGAGAATTCTGTACAAGTTTCTTTTCACTTCTTTTCCTAATGTTAAAAGTGGCTTTGCATATCAGGAAAGCTTTGTGGTATAATTAATAGAAAAGATCATGAGCTCAGAAGTGAAAAGTTCAAAATTTAAGGATTAGATCTGCCTGCATAAACACACACACATACAGACACACACACACACACACACACACACACACACACCCCCTACCCTCTGGATTTGGGTAACCTACTTACTCTGTCCAATCTGTAGTTTCCTTAAACTTTTGTGAGATTTTTTGAAGGTCAAATGATCTATGTATGTGAAAAAAAGATATTCTAAACAATAAAGTGTCCTCCATATGGAAATTATTTGAGTAATCTATTGAGCACAAAGATTCAGTTAGCTGAGTTTTGTGTAAAATACTTGTTTAACCATTGTCACTTCTGTAATTGTTCTCATAAATTTTCTACTTCCCTGGTAATGCTTCTCAGAGTAGTAGCAGAATGTACTGTGGTTATTGGTTACCCACTCAGCTACTAATATTTGATATCCATTACTTAACAACTATCAGGAAAAAGGAAGGATATTTAAATTATATGTCCTTAGAGGTATAGAAACTATGTATATATGCAGAATATGTTTAAGAAAAAATGAAAATGTCTAGAGATCACCTACTTCAATTTCCAAGTTTGAATAATAGTTGTAAAGACAATTTAAAATGGTTTCTAGCTGTATTTTCACTCAGAAGAGAAGCTGTAGATGTTGGGGAATTTATTAGTGAAACTGTTGTAATGGAGGAGGATGGATGAAGGCAAGAATATTTACTGGTCCAGTGTCTCCTGTACCAAGGAATCCCCACCTGACCACATGACACACTGGACTCTGGAGGGATGTCTGTGCTATAAGTGGCTTTGACTTGTGATGGGACAGAGGTGGAGAAGAGATTGCACAGTTTGCATTAACACTGTTACCTAGGAGGGACGTGATGGATATGTTCATGTTTCTACCACTTAATTAGAACTCTTTGAATGCAAGGATTGTGTTTTCTTTGTCTTTGTATACACATTCTCATTCATGTACACAAACATACACATCTGCATTCACACACCCCATTCTCAAACTCCACACTCACCACACACACACACATACACACATACACACAGGAGTCAGTACCACCACCATCACCAGTACTAACCATTATGTATGCAATTAATAATTAGGTAACAAGTTACTTCTTCAAATTTCACCACTCCCTTCACTCAAGCCTTGGTCTCTCCTCACCAACCCTAAACTAACTCTACCATAAGTAAGTCAAGTTTCTTCTGCAGAAATCAGAAGATATTTATCTGTAATTCTTATAGAAGCATCATCTAGGGTGGTGATGGGAGTTTTAGTGAGAGGGTGCAGTGACTCTCAAATGGGGCTGGAGTGTGGGGCAGATTTTATCAAAATCTCTACAGCTAGCATCTACACATACACACAATATACTGAATCAATATTATTTAGGACATAAGCCCTATGGTTATTTCACGTAGTACTACGTAGAGTAGAATCTTCTTAACAGGTGGGGACATCTATCTCTAAGATGTACTTATTTGGCTTGGACATGTTGAAAGATGGTTGTGGGACATCAGAATTTGACATATATTAAAGCACTCTGTGGTTTTAAAAGACTGAGAAAACCTTATCTAATCAGTGCCAAATGGGTGGGACCTTCTGCTTTGAAAACTCAAACACTTACTCTTTCAGGGTATTGATGTGACCAGGCCCTGAGAGGTAGACTCATAAATGAGACTTGAGTGTAAACCATAATAGCAAGGAATTCATTGAAACTCAGTCCTAAAACTGTCCCATGGTCTAGTGGTCTTGAATCCCAGGGATCACTCCATTCTGGCCCTGTGGTCAAGCTGCCTTGGAAGTTAAATTGTGATCAGAAATCCTCTCTTGATTTTCTCTGGGGGAGCACTGCCAAAAGTACCAAAGTTACTCCATGACTCAGTTCTCTGCACACTATAGGAAGGCTTGTGTGGCAAAGAAAAAAAAAAGGCTTTTGTGGCTTGGAGAGCATGGTTTCACACCAAAGAGAGTTGGATGAGTCAAATGTTCAATGGCATAAGACTAAGGTAATCTGATATATCCGTTTCAAGATAGAGGTGATGTCATGAATGGGACTCAAAATACTCATAGTCCATTGGCTACAGTACCCCACATTCATCTCCACACTTGGACCAGTCTTGTAAGTGGGACTGAAAGATCAAGTCTAATGACACAAGATCCTCACCACTGTGGGTGCTTAGACAGGCATAATCAACTCTTATCTTTGTATTCTTCCTTTTCTCTGTTTCCTTGGCTATCTAATACCTCTTCTGAGTGAAACATTTTTCTTTACACCATATTAAAGGACAAAGAGTCTACTTCTTGGGTCTTCTTGACCTGGAAGTGAGCAGCTTGCCATATCTATGCTGTGTTCTGCTAGGAGATTAACTATCGAAGGCCAAATGTACAACTTCCGGTTCCTATTTATTTTTATTTTTCCTACCTTCCCACTCTTAACATTCAATGATTCTAAGCCCAGACATTTCTCCAGGCAGTGGGAAGACTGCCCAAAACATTAAACATTAATGTAGAGAGGCTCAAGCCTAGGGAATCCTGTATAAGTTCTAGAAACCATTCACCTGAGGGTTCTACTTTATAAATACCAAAAAAAAAATTTTTTTTGAGTTGCATAGCTGCTTCACACTGACTCTTTTTGGAGACAGATGGTGAGAAGTCAGGCAATTTGCCTTGAAATTCTCTACAATCCATTTAGAAACAACAGCACAAGAATCCTATGGTCATCTCCCCACTGCCAGTCTGAAATGTCAGCCCTGTGGGAGGCTGATATGTGTTCCTGCTATCAGCGGAAGCAGCATCTCTACATTCGTATATTTCAGAGTACTTTATTCACTATATATCCTATGTAAACTGTTGGATTTGACAAGAAGCTGTTGTCAAAGGTAGACTACTGGGAAGGGGTTATGTTGGGTTGTATTTGGCACCAATCTCTCACACTTGACAGCTCAAGTACAAGATTGGGGATGAGCTATAGGACCTATGAGCCTCTTCAGGCAGCAAGCGCAGGCCCTAAGTCACATTTAATTCAGAAAGCCCTGACAGCCCTGCATGAAATGGGAGCGGTAAAATGGAGAGATAGGAGCTGCATGCAAGAGTAGGCCATTTAAGTTATTTCCTCTTACTGGAGTTTTGGAAAATAAGAACCAGGATGATATAGACTGTGCTACACCACAAAGAGATCTGCATTAGCAACTTAAAGAAAATCATCCAAATTTTAAGGCTGGGTGACATGATTTTCCATAGCTAAAAGCTAAGAGGGGAATCAGTGGAGAGTCAGAGCTACCTAAAATTCTTCATTTTTACCCTAAATTATACGTATCTATATCTATATTGCTATATAAATAAAACCATCTAAAATAAAGAGAAAAGTAAAGGATTGAAGCAGTTTTACGTAGTGGATAGAACAATAGATTTGAAAGCACTTAAATTTGAATCTTGGCTCTGACACTTTCTGGCTGCCCGAGACAATGACCAAGATATTTAACTTCCTTAAGCCCCATCTTTAATTCTAAAATGGCAAAATTAAGACTTTACCTATGGCATTAATATTCTTTTGCCACAATAATTCTATGTAACAAATCTTCCATGACTCAGGGGCTTGGCAAATGATTCTGCAGGGTTGGGCTGATGTTGGCTGGCTTTGCTCATGTGTCTGCTGTGAGCTACAGGTGGGCTAAGTGATTCTCGTGGATGTGTGTCTAACTGTCTCACATATCTAGGAATTGGCTGGAGCTTGGGTGATTCCAAATGATCTAAACTAGGATTACTGGGGCAACTCAACTCTATTCCATGTGTCTCATCCTCTAGTATGGGGGTCAGCAAACTATGGCTCATTGGCCAAATCCAGCCCATATATTGTTTCTATAAATAACATTTTATCAGAACACAATTTTGCTCATTCATTTTCATATTTGCTACGGCTACTTTCATGTTACAATGGCAGCGTCGAGTAGTTGAATAGTAGCAGTAGAGACCACATGGCCCACAAAACCAAAAAGATTTACTATCTGATCTTTTACAGGAACAGTGTGCTGACTCTTGCTTTTGTAGGCTAGCCTGGATATGTTAACATGGCCACGGCAAAGAGCAAAAGAGGAAACGGAAATGCGTTAGCACCTTTCCAAGATTCTGCACGTATCACATCTGCTAACATGCTACTGGCCAAACAAAGTCATATGTATGACTGCAGAATTAAAGCTCTAGGACACAGACAACCTTATTAGTGAGAAGAACTGCACACTCATGTGAGCCAGGGTCCTGGATACCTGAAGAGATGAAGAATTTAGGCTATTTTTGCAACCAATTTACTGCACCTGCCCACTTCATGATATTGTTATGAGGTTCAAGTCAGACACATGTAAAACATCTTATAAACTCCACCACAGTATGCAATTAAAACAGCATTCATTCTAATGTGTCATAATTTTATCAGATTAGTGGTAATCTGTTATATCCTCAGTATGATAAGAATGGTTATAACTAAATATGTGGTATGTGAACTTGACCTTCTCATTCTCATTTGCAATGCGCTGCCTTAGAGAGACAGAGGGGACAAGGAACAAATATTTGGATAACCTTATAGCTTCTTTAATCAAGTTGGTTCCCAAACTGTGCCCAGTCTGTTCTCTTGAAAGTATCATCTGCACCCTGCTCCCAACCAAGTGTTTCATCAAAATTAATCAAGTTCTGATTACTGGTGTATTGAGTGTAGCACAGACAATATTACTGGCCCAAATGTAAAATTTTTGTGTTAGTATTTGCTGAAGTAATTGTATTTTGTCTTCCCATGGGTTGAATTAATCATGAAAATAAGGGCTGTGCTAAATCCTTGTCTGAGCTACTGCATCTATAACTTGATAGCTAAAGGAATGTAATTTACTCTTTCTTTATAACTCATCTTTCATGACAAGACAGAGTTGAGAACCAAGAATTGGTTCTAATGATAGCTTTCACTAACTTACACGAGACACAGGCAAATCACATACTCTTGCTCTCTCCATGTCTTCATATTTAAAATCAAGAGATTAAATTAGAAAAATATTTGAAATATTCTCTGACTCCAAAAATTCTATTTGTTCTGGAGGCAGGTGTTGGTCTCCTCTTTTTCCAGTGATAAAATATGAAAAGCAAGATGTGGGAATAATTATAGTAGGAAGCTTGTAGCCTCTATTAATGAGGTCAAAGCTAAACTTGTGTGTTAAATAGCACTTTGTGGTTTAGTGCCTTAGGATAATAATCTTTAAATTAATTTTTCTCTGAATCACCAACATGATGCCACCAAAACCAAATTATCATTTGTTAATTTTCATAAATAAAAAACAACTGCATGAAGTTACCCCCACTTTAAGACTTCCTTCTATTAAATTTTCTTCAGACACTGAACGTGCTGCCACTTGAGTAGATCAGTCGCTAGTAGCAGTGACTCTGGGACAAACAAATAGAATGCCTAGAAATAAGTGAAGTAGGGTTTCTTGTTTTTTTTTCATCCTGGCTCCCAGAATCTTGACTCTATGAGTTGGCTAGGTTCCACTTAGTCTAAATAACTATATATAAAATAAATATTTTATGTATTTTACCTATTGTTTCATGAAAGAAGTATTTACTATGGGCCTCCTATGTGCCAGGTACTGTTTTAGGTGTTTGGTATACATCAATGAATAGACACATGGAGAGTTTACCTTCTAGTGGTGATTCTTTAATTTAGGGATTGTAAAGAAAGCAAAAGGATCTGTTGAACTGATTGAACCCATACTATCATGAGAATTTTCTATGCCAGCGGTCAGCCCACTAGGCCCTGTGGACCAGATCTGGCCTTCCACTTGTTTGTGTTTGGTCGACAAGCTAAAAGTGCTTTTTTTTTTCCTGATGAACATTTGCAATAAATTTGATGATTGAGAACGCTAACCTTGAAACCCACTTAAGCAAAATATTATCCTTTGAATAAAATTCCATTCTTTTCACTAATAGATCTGAATTACAAAAACTTGTGCTCCATTATTATTATTTTTTGAATTTCAGCAATAAAAAATGTGGAAATTTGTTTTCTCATTTGTTATATAAGTTCCTACATAACACACTTGATTTTGCCTCTTGGCTCACTAAGTCTAACATTTGCTGTCTGGCCTTTTACAGAAAAAGTTTGTCAACGCCTTATCTATACGATTGAGTATAAAGAATATGAATGAATACAGAAAATTTTTCTAGTTCTTTTTCATTAAATAACTGAATTTAATCAAAATGACTAAGAAAACTTTATTTCAACATTGATCCTTTTATATTTAAATTATTATCTATTTTTTTTCTAAATTATTATGTCCTATATGGTATGTTATATGCTGGAATATTTGTAATCTTATAAGCATTTTCTCAATTGTTAAAGGGTTGAGATATTGTTAATTGACCTCTATGAAAACACAACTTCTTACCAGCATGCTTTGAGTCTGTATGTGCTCTCTCCCTGGTAGCTGAATTTTCTCTCTGAGATCAGGGCTCTTTTTAAAAAAATTTTTTTGAAGTATAGTTGATTTACAATGTTGTGTTTAATTTCTGCTGTACAGCAAAGTGACTCAGTTTTATAAATATGTATATATATATATATATATATATATATATATATATATATATATATATATATATTCTTCTTCATATTCTTTTCCATTATGGTTTAACAAAGGATATGGAATATAGTTCCCTGTGTTATACAGCAGGACCTTGTTGTTTATCCATCCTATATATACTAGTTTGCATCTGCTAACCCCAAACTTCCAGTCCTTCTCTCCCTCACCTCCTTCCCCCTTGGCACCCACAAGTCTGTTTATGTCTGTAAGTCTGTTTTTGTCTTGTAGATAGGTTCATTTCTGTTGTATTTTAGAATCCACATGTAAGTGATATCATATGGTATTTGTCTTCTGAGATCAGTCCTCCTGATATTACTGTGATGGATATTGAAATTTTAAAGCCCCCTTGGCTGGAAAAATCTCCATTTGCTTGGAGTAGATATATAGAAATCATGACACTTCCAGTGTAACTCTATTATTACATCACTCACTTCTCAGAAATGATAGTTAAAGCCATTTTTGTTTAATCACTTCATACCCAAGTTTACACTAATAGAGAGCAGAATAAGCTATGGCCAAATGAGACTGAACGGAAAACTCAGAAACAGCTGATGAGGTTTAATTTAACATCTTTGTTTTTTCCTGGGACATTTATGCTCATGATGGTGTTTTTATATTGCATACATATAACATAGTCACAGTTATTGCTTTTAGAATTGCCCTAGTTTCTTTGATGGATTTATATTTATTACTCTTTTATGGAGAAATAGTACACTGGTCCACTAGGAAAATCGTGACTGCTCAGCCACACAAACAAATTTGAAATTTACTAATTCAAAAATTACCCCAAGCCCTTTACCAAAACCAAAAACCAATAACTATTATGTTTAGAATTCGGAGTTAGTATTTTAAATTATATTTCAAAATATGAGCTAGAAAAATTACATAGATTTCCATTTTTAGGAATCTATTCCAAAGATACATGGGTGAAAAATACAAAAGTACTTGTGAACAAGGCTATTCACTGAAGCACCATTTATAATAGCAAAATACTGCAAATAATTCAAATACTCACCAATAAGAAATGGTTGAATAAACTATGATGTATTCACACAATGGATTATTATGCAGGTGTAAAAAAAGAGTGAGAAAAATCTCTACGTTACTATGGAATAATCTCCAGGATATAAGAATGTGTGTTTGTGTGTGAGTGTGTGTGTGTGAGTGTGTGATTATAATTTAAAACTCAATAAAAAGACAAACCATAAAGTTTAAAAAAATAACTAACTATGGGAGAAGGACAGAAGAGATGGAAGGAAGGAAGATAGAAACTATTTTTTTTCTTTAGATACCTTGTTTTGAAGATGCAACTTTGGAAATGTAAATATTTTACATAATAAAAAAATAAAATTAAACACAAAATGCAACTCCTAAATATCGAAAGTGAAAAGAAAAAGAAGCCTCAAAGTGTATCCTGTTGATCCTCTCACAGAGAAATTATCCCAAGTGACCTTAAGGCGTAACGGTTGGATTGTACATCCCCTGTGGGACCAAATAAATTGAAGAGGAAAAAAAGAAAAAACCCTGTTTACAGTAATGATATAGTTGGCAGTAGTGTTTATATTATTCTGAGACCATTGTGTATGTAGTATTGATCAAGCAAATAAATAATTATATTGGTGTCTTTGAAACCAGGGTTTGGGGCAAGGCAGGAGAGAGAAACATATGAAATCAGCTAGGTTAAGTAAAAACCTCGTATTCCTGAATTTGAATTGGAACTATTAGTTTGAACTTATGATGTGTTTTATCTGAAACAAAACAAAGATAACAAAATTTTCTATCTGTAGCCACTGAAAAGACCTCGCAGCCAGTTGTAGGAAATGCAAGATGAATCTTGTCACATCAGAAAATAAGGATGCTATTCAAGACTACTAGCGTCATCCCAAAAGGACTCAGAAGTCTAAGTGAAGAGACTCCCTTGTCAAAGGGAGGATGACTTGAGTATCACTAAGTATAAAAATTGCAATATGTTGTAAGGCATCAAAGACGTTTAAATCCATGTTTTAATAAAATACATACATATACGCACACATACATGTATGTATATACATATTATATTTATTTATATATAATATTATATATATAGAAGACCACATATATATAAAAAAAGAACCAAGCATTCATCTTGCTTCTCCTATGCAAACTGTACCTCAGCATAAACAATTGCTCTTGAGGGGGAAATATCTCTTAGAAGCTTACCAGCTAAGAATTAAAGAAATAATTTATCATTTTAACACCCTAAGAATTATTGGATCTAAGCAATGATTATCAATGTCTGCTAACATCACAAAAAGAAGACAACCAGGGATTATTCATCCCCGAGGGTATTATACAACACCACCTATGAAGATGTCTGGACAAAAAAAATCCCTCATAAATCTCCACCCGTCTCTTATTTTGAATACAAATTTACAGAAAATACAAAGGACAAATATCACCAAGAGGATAAAGTCAGAAAAATTCAGACAGAAAACTTCATAGGACAAACCACCCATTTCTTCAACAAAAACGTCAAGACAGAAGAGAAAAAGAGGGAGACAGACACAGACAGACAGAGAGCCTAAAGACTGAAAGAAATATGAGACATTTATTGTCTCTCAATGTATAGATGTCATTTGGATTCGAATTCAAAAAACAAGCTAAAAACAGTGAAAATGATAAAATTAAAAACTGGGGAAATGTGAGCATGATTGAATATTTGATATTAAAGAATATTTTAACATTTTCAGGTATGATCATGTTATTGAGTATGCAAAAAATGGTCTCTATCTTTTAGAAAAATCTATGAAATATTTACAGATGATTTGATGTCTAAGATAACCTCAAAATTCAGGGATGGGATAAAGAGAGACATGAAGGTATCAAGTATAAGGGAGCAAAGTTGGTCATGGTTTATGAACTGTTGAAGCTGAGTGATAGGTACATGGAGACTTGTTATACTGTTTTCTCTACTTTTATGTATATTTGAGATGTTCTAAAATAAAATATTAAAGCATAGAGTGTAGAGGTGAGCAAATTCTTCCAAGACCTAGAACTATAGCTTATCAAAACCTATAGCTTATCAATTACAGTTGCCTGTTGAACTAATACTTTAACAATATTTTGTTCTCTAGAGAGGAAGATTATATATAAGCTGAGCTGTATTAGTGGGTGCTTATGATCATCTTTTTTATACATAGTAAATCTTTAGATTATTTTCCAAGTCTGGATTTCTCCTTTAAAGCTTTGGTTAAGATGTTGTCATGTGGGGCCAATGTCTTAATATAACAGACTCTGTGTATGTCTGTATATATATAATGGAAATAATGTTTTTGAAATATGTTCACAAATAATATAATCTCTCTCTTAAACCACACTTTTTTTTGCCACTAGTGCATGCCTTGAGTCTTTATCGCCCCAGGGAAGAGGAAAGTAGGTACCTTCTAGAAAAAAGAGGCCCAGAGGTAGGAAGAGGGCAGCTATGACAGGTGAATTCCTCATAGAAAAGGGACAGGAAGCAGAAACAATTCTGGTGCAAAAAGGAAGGGGTTCAGAGAGAATGGATCTGGGATTGCGATGCTACTGGGATCCCCTGGAGGGACGTACATACCTCTGGCCTTTGTGAGAAGGTAGAGGCCCCAGTGAGGCCCACACCCCGTGAAATTGTTTAACTAGTGCACCCCCCCACCCGAAAAAAAAAGAAGATGTGTATAGGTCCTAACCTCTGGAACCCATAAATGTGACCTTATGGAATAAAGGGTTTTTGCAGATATAATTAAGTTAATGATCTCGAGATGAGATTATTCTGGACTAGGATGTGCTTTAAATCCAGTGGCAAATCCTTATAAAAGATGAGAAGGGAAAACAGACACAGCTAGAGAGGGAAGAAGATAATGAGAAGAACGAGGCAGCGACCGGAGTTACGCAGCCCCATGCCAAGGAATGCCAAGGGTCGCCGGAAGCTGGCAGAAGCTAGGAGAGAGGCATAGACTGGATTCTCCCTCAGAGCCTCTAGGGAGAACCCACCATGCTGACCACTTGGTTGCAGACTCTAGCCTCCAGAATGGGAAGAGAGTCAATGTTCTGTTGCTTTAAGCCACTGAATTCGTGATAATTTGCTATTGCAGCCCTAGGAAACAAACACCCCCTGCTTCTCGTAGGGAACTGTGGGAGGAGGGCATCCCACAGGGTCCTCCGAAGTGACATGAGAGGCCGAAAAAGTAATAATATCAGTGTCATGGGAGTGGTCTGGGAGAGCTCCAGGTCTCCATTGGCTCACTTTCCCAGACTGTTTCCTGGAGTTCTGACATGCTCTTGGTGGCATCACTGAGAAACCGGTGGACCCATCAAGAGATCCCTGTGGTGAGGGGTGACTCCATTGAGGGTTGCAGCAGGGACTGCAGGGAGAGGTAGATAGAAGAGGTGGGGACCTAAGAAGAGGTTGGTTGGAAAAGTGAGATAATACCAGACACAAAAGGAGCTGACAGAACAGCACATGGGTTTCCCCAGTGTGGACTTAGCATGGATTTAGATAGGACAGTCTTGAGACAGAGCAGGAGAAACCAGTTACAACTCAGAGACGCAGGAGCCAGGAGAGAAACACAACACAGGGACTAGGGACCACCTCCCCAGTTTAATCTCCTTGTGCCCAAATTTCACTTGGGAAAGGGAGAGAAACTTGAGTTGTTAGAATAAATAGTTAGAACTGCAATACAAGTTCAACTGCAATGGGTGATTGTAATCAAGAAGGGGGCTAGTGAGCATGAATGGACAAGTTCAAGAGTTTTCTTGTCATTAGATGGGCGGGGATAAGTGGGTTGAAAGAAGGACTTTGTTATTACGTCAATTAGGTACTTTTCTAAAGCTACATTAGGATGCATGAGTTGTAGTATGGAAAATTTGACCTTGCTACATATAGAAGAGGCCAAAATCAGCAGTTATAGACTTTAGATATGTTTTTCATGGTAAAATCTACTATGATTTTTACCAGCTAATTTAGACCTAATTTAATTGATTTGCACATCTGTCAGCCTGTGAAAGAGTCAGCTTGGCAACAAAAATCTGATGCAACTGTATCTATTTTATCTTCAGTCTTTCCATCAAAGGCCAGGAGAAACCTGCTTCTTCTAAGGGCTTTGTTTTTATCAGTCTGGGTGGCTAGCTTTGATTTGGCTTTGCCATCTTGCTGGGGAGCTCACAAGTAACTCTCATAAAGAGTTCTGCTGATGCTTATTTATAGATCAGCAAGTTTGGAGGACTGTTCTTAATGTATTCAGTTTATTTTGGAGCTTTGCCTCTTTTCTATTTCTCTGGGGTCAGGTCTGTTTTACAGCCAGCTAGAAAGACACTGCTGAAGTAATTGTCCGTAGAATGAGGGTCTCCTATTTGTGTTCCCTCCTCAGCACCCTTGCCTGAAGATTCTGTCTACGGCCTTCACCCTTTGCTTCATTCTGTGTGTACAGAGACTTGTTAGAGGTGTCCTAACAGGTGGCCAGGGTGTCCAGCTTCATTTCCAGGGCCAGACATCACACTGATTAGTACCTTCAAATGCAGTGACCAATTTGCTAGGGTGTGAGGTAAAATTCAATAAATGAATCTAAAGTCCCCAAGCAGCTTGTAGTTTGGAAATTCTTGGACTCCCTTGGAGCAGGTTGGCAATTTCCTATTACCACTAGATGTCCCTGTGTGGCTTTTCTTTTGGACACCAGTGCTGTACAAGCTGCAAGTTATTTCTGCTCTCCTGGATGGAAGGAAAGTGCATCACAGTCTCTGAAGAGGCTGTTTACAGTGGAATATCATCCAAGCGGGGACCCAACACAACTTAGCCCTAGTACACTAATTTCAAGTCCAAGGGCATGGCAAAGCTGGAGAGTACTCTGAGACTGTGCAGAAATCAGGACTATCTCTACAGAGGTCCCAGGTTCTTTCCAGTTTGCATTCATTCAATTTTCTCTGCCTCCCAGCTTCCTCTCGGTAGCCTAGACCAAAGCTTTAAAAACTATCATAGAGGGGCTTCCCTGGTGGCGCAGTGGTTGAGAGTCTGCCTGCTAATGCAAGGGACACGGGTTCGAGCCCTGGTCTGGGAAGATCCCACATGCCACAGAGCGACTAGGCCCGTGAGCCACAACTACTGAGCCTGCGCGTCTGGAGCCTGTGCTCCACAACAAGAGAGGCCGCGATAGCGAGAGGACCGCGCACTGCGATGAAGAGTGGCCCCTGCTTGCTACAACTAGAGAAAGCCCTTGCACAGAAATGAAGACCCAACACAGCCCTAAATAAATAAATAAATAAATTTTTTAAAAAAAAGAAGTAGAAAGATAAAATCCTGTGCTCTGGAGGCAGAGAACCTGTGTTTAAATACCACATTTACCACCAACTAGATATATGTAGACAGATTTTTTAACTTTCTTGTGTTTCAGTTGTCTCAATGGGGTTAATAATAATAAAGCCTCACTCTTAAACTCATGGGGAGTAAATAAAATGATACATAAAAAGAATCTAACATGGTGTCTAGTCCAAAGTGAGTGTTCAAAAAATGTTGGTTTTCCTATTACTATTTTAAAACAAAACAAACATGATAGGTATAAATTGCTTCTCTATACTCAGAGGCAAGAAATGACACATCTCTTTATATTGTAAACAAAGCTTGGTCCATTTCAAGGATTGGTAAAAAGTCCCCCGATTAATTTGGAGATCTCACTCCTACCCTTAGCATATATGTTTAGAGTTTATGAGTCTCACTGGAGGAAGATCATGGTTGATGTCCAGGCTTATGTGCCCTGTTCAGAGATGGTGGCTCTACTACCCAAATCAGGCCTCTTCACCAAGCACTTGTTGTCATTTCTATCCAAGGTTCCATCACTCATTTGATTGTGGCCAGGTCACCACCAATCCCATAAACCCAAATCCAACGGTCTTCTTTCCCAGTATGTGGGGTCTAACCAGGCATTTTGAGTCTGAGTCATTCCCTCTTCAATATCTTCTGTTCCTACCTCTTCTCAGATACCTGAGCCTACATCTCCTTAACACACAAGCCTCTGTAGTTATCACCTTCAAAGAGCCAAAACTTGCTTGGCATATTCTCTTCTCTGACTCTGAAGAAAAGGCTTTCTTTCTTCACCAGGGGGTAGTGGTAAGGCAGAACCCAGAACTTTAGAAACACAATTCTGGTTTATCCTTACTGACGGAAGAGGAGAAACTTTATTATTTTCCAGTGAGATGGCATCAGAAAAAAACTCAAAGTAACAAGAAACTTTCTCAATAAATTACCTTGTTGAATATATATATATATACATATATATATATATATACATATATATATATATATATACACACATATATATATATATATATATATGTATATATATATATATACCATATAAAACCAGTCTATCTGTAAGATACTGTAGGAAATGCAAGGAACTTACCCTCTGGTTAGGAAGTAAGACCTAGTCAAGATAAAACAACTGAGACACTTCTGACCTTCCTGAAATTTCTATCAAAAATCTGAATATCCTTGAAGTGATTTTAAAACATGACAATTTTAACTAAGCACTAGTTTGGAGAGTCACATCTCTGCCTGAAAATATACTTTGATGGCCATAATCTTTGTCTTTCTGCTTCAGTGATGTGGAGACAGATTGGATGCCAGGGTGACAGAGAATCTTCCTAGCTGATTAGGCTTCTGTAGACACAACAAAAGCCATACTTTAAATTAGCTCCAACAGTCTAATCAGAATGAACAGACTACTTGGGTCTGTGATGAAGACATATTGGCAGCTGATGAAGGCTGTCTAGAGGGATTTTGGTGAAAACCCAAAGTATATTAATGCTGAAAGCAGTTTGATTCCAGTGTAAGGATTAAGGGTGATTTAGAAGGAAATGTTTATGCTAACAATTCATTTCTATTTTAATTTTCCTTAAAGTTTTTCTTCATGTATTAGCTTTAAGAATCATGCAAGATAATAATTTTTCTCATCTCTTTCATCAGTGGTTTAAAAATATTAATTTGTTAAAATAATCACACTCAGGATCATTTTGATATCTCAGACCACCTCATCAGGATGCCCACTACAATCTGGGAGGAAAATGCCCTAACTGCAGATTCATGTCTTTTGGTTCAGGAAACCAATTGCATCTTGATTCTACAAACTTGAGCACATTCATAATCTAAGGAAAATCGATATCACTTGTTATTAGAAGACACTAAACTTACTCTCATAATGAACTTTTCCAGAATATATCTTTTTTTTTACATGTTTTTAAATGTAAATAGAAAACTATCTTAAGTTGGGTTTCCTGGGAAATAAAATTTGAGCCAGAAGTTTCCATGCAGGATGTTAATTGAGGAGTGCTCCTGGGATCAACACCTGTGATGGAGAGAAAGGTGGAGAATGGTAGAGGGAAGGGTTGAATTCTGATGCAATCACAACAAAGCCTCATTGGATCCTAAAGGGAGTTCTGAAACTGGGATTAATCTTCAGAGCTGGACCTTTATTCCTATTCATCAAACAATGAGTGGATTTGGGCTGCCCATGAGAAGGGGAGGTGACCTTGAGTGAGACTCCTCTCCTGTTGTGGGCGAATGCCAGTGAAGGACTCAACTGAGGACCTTCACGCATTAGCTGAGGCTCCTAGCATCCATTACAGTCCACCCCTTGAGTTTTTCAGATCCATTTGTTTTGCAGGATAAACTCTGGGAACAACTTCTCTAGAATTCTGATTGGTCTCTTTTTTGGGGGAAACTTGCCTGAGAAAGGTTAGTGGGATGAATTACAAGCTCATCTCTGCAATTGATCTCAAGGCTGCAATAGATACTCTTCTTTCCTTCCTCTACTATCCTTTGCTACCCATTTCTCCCACTCTTGGCTACCATCTCTCTTGGTTTAGATTACTTGACCTGATAATTCAGACTTCAATCCTGAGGAGTCTAAATCCCTGGTCACTATATCCATGGCTATTGCACATATCCATTTATCAATAAAATTGGCAAGGGAAAAACACAAGACATTCCAGTGGATCACCTGAGTACTACACATATGCCTTCATTGTTTAAGGGTAGCCTTATCACTTCCGATTGATCAGGGTGCATTGCTTCTAACAATATGGCTACTCTTTTCCTTCTCTACTGGTTTCTTGGAATACGGAGTTTGATGTGAGGTTTCATGAGAGTATTGTTTTGTTTCCTGGTGAAAATATTTCCCTTCTGGGAACTAGATCACTAAACTTATGAAGTCCAGAGTTTCAAGAGTGAGTAGCACGAATTCCCCAAGTGGCCCACTTCTACTGTAGTTCATTATTTCTAGATCCATGTATTCTATTTATTGAAGGCACACCTCAATTTGAAGGTTGCTTTCCTAGGATATATGCTGCTTGTAAAGGATATTGTCCTATTCATGTATGGAATCATCTTCTAATTTTTGTCTCACTTGTGCCTTCATAAAGCTCTTCCTTTACTCCATCAAACCAATGGTTTCTGGATGGTATGGTATGTGCATATGTGATAGGTCTATGGTCATATACCCCCTGCGATCCCTCCTTTTCTGTAAAGTGAGCTTCTTAGTCTGGAGTAATGTTAGATGGAATTTTATGCCGATGGGTCAGACACTCTCTAAGCCTTAGCATAGTAAGTAAGGCAAACTTATCCTTGAAATCTGTGCCCATTTTGGTCAAGATGAATAACTGCCCTTTCCAGAGCAGAAGGGTTAAATGTATTTAAGTTGACACTAAGTGGCTGTTTTGATCTCCCTGAGAAATGATGCCATATCTGGATCCAGCATTCGTCTCTTACCATCACTTTAAATCTCTGTGGCTGGCTGGTTGAACATTTAGCAGCAGGAGCAGTGACTAGATCAACCTTGATGAGTGAGTGTCCATGCTAAGCCCATGCATAGTCTTCATTTCACCATCGTAACTACTCCACTATTGCACCCATTGTGTTGACAGTGGAGTAGCCATTGGCCAAGACTGGCTAACCTCAACTGATTGAGTCATTCTGTTTTAATGTTTATTGAGTTCTTTTTCTGTGGGACAAGTGCTGTCTTCCAAGCCTCTGAACAACTGGCCAATCCATTTTCCACTACCTGTATATAGATTCATATATATATATATATATATAAACACCTCTCTTTTTACTCAATGTGGATCATCGGGTATCCCAACCACATCTCTGTTCAATGTGAAGATTTCCTCTCACAACTGTCTTTCAGGGCCACTTCCAAGTAAGAATTCAGTTTCAGCTGGTTTCACACATACCAAGATGACCCATTTTCAGTCTGAGCCATATATACCAAGACCAATTTTTTCCTTCAGCATTCTCAGGTCATAAGGGTACCCAGATGAGGCCATAGGAGTGAGCTGAGGTGCAGCAGTGGTAGCTGACATGGGCTACCTCTCTGTAATTGTCTTGTGCTATTGCCTCTGAACTTGCATGTGTCTGATCCCAAATGTACCACTTCCCTTGGATTTCTGGGCACACAGTCACTTGATATTCTAGTTAAGTTACTTAGAAATGGCCTTATCCTTTTGGTTCTTCCTTTTAAGATTTGTTAGTGAGTGCAGGAAAAGAGTTCAACCTAGAGCTAATTACTGAGATAAAACTCTTCTGAATACCCTACTTCATGCCTCATGAATTACAAGGTTTTCCAGTCTGGCTGCAGAGAACAAGGCCCCTTTCCTATGTCTGAGCTCCAGATATTGTTTCCTCTAGTCTTTTTGGGTAATTCTTTCCTGAGTCTTGGGTGATTTTTCTCACATCACGTGCTGATCAGTACTCAGCTGGTCTAAGGGAGCCTCTGTATCCTCTCAGTAACCACTCTCTGATCTATACCACTCTGCCCTGCAAACTCTAGCTGCCTTGTTTTCCCCAGACTCTCTTGTTTCCTCAACTAAGCAAGTCTGCTGAGCTCTGCTTCAGTTTCCCCTCTTTGAGCTTGTAAGCTCTCTGGACAGTAACCTGGAGCAATCACAGAGTTCAGCTCACTTTTCCATCCCCTCAGGGATCCCTGTCTTCCACTGCCTAATGTCTAGTATGTTGAAAACTATGGTTTCATGTATTTCTTCCATTTATTTAGTTGTTTCATGTGGAAGCATAAATCTGGCCTGTGTCCTTGTGTATTAAGGCAAGCTCAGACCTGGTATTCAATAATCCTATAATCATCTGGGTATTCCCTTTTTCCAGTATATGCAGTTGGGCATAAGAA
Source organism: Mesoplodon densirostris (assembly GCF_025265405.1). NCBI lineage: Eukaryota > Metazoa > Chordata > Mammalia > Artiodactyla > Ziphiidae > Mesoplodon > Mesoplodon densirostris. The sequence continues at coordinate 14,692,162 of NC_082671.1, forward strand.
TATATCACAGCAAACATTTTGATATCAATGTGAAAAAAAAAAAAACAGTTCTGAGATATTTTGTTTGTCCCTTATGTCTATAGCCTATGCACAGAAAATCCATGTTGTATATGTTTATTATTTATCCCTAGAATTAGGTTACTCGTCATCTGCCTTCTGAAAGTATTTCATTTGTACATTTATTTGGACTCTAATTACCTGGGTACTTGTTATTTTGCTGCCTACTATCCATTGTCCCTTCCTAAAGGTCCTCTGAATTTTACTATTGGGATGATAGCTTCTCCATTTCACTCCTCTATCCAAGGGCACCTGATTTATGGGAAGCCAATCCTGTGCTCCCTTTCTGTTCTCAGAAAGTGATTATTCCACCTGGGCAGGGACAACCGCACCAGATCATTCCTCTATGGTGGTCCTGCATCTTAGCCTCCTGTCTGGTCTTGGTGGCTGTCAGTGCTCTAGTTTGGTTCTCCAGTCTTCCATCAATTCTGAGAGTCTCCCCAATCCATCCAACTTATTTCCTTTTCCATAACATATCCAGAGGACAGTTCTATTTACATTCAATAAATGACCTATCCAGCTTTGTATTATGGTTATGTACATTTCTCTCTGCAACTAGATTGTAAGACAGTGGAGAGCAAGACCCATGATTTATTATTCATCTTCTCGTCTTCTAGAGGACCAAGAAGAGATGCAGATGCTAAACGAATGGTGCATTAAATTTAATCAATCATCAAATGTTTTTAGCATCTTACTTGTGAAGGATATATTATTTACATACATGAATATGTCACAGTCTTTAAGTCCAACAGAAGTCATAGAATCAACCTCACCTTGACCTATCTTCCTGAGAGAAATTTTGGATAGGAAACATGCATTTCCTATCCGAAAGTATACAGGAATGGAGTAAAGTCCTTCGCGTAGAACTGCAAAAACCTCCAGCCATTTTTGCAAAATCTAGTCTATGACCTCCCAAATCTATAAATTGCCATGAATAACATCTAACTCTCTTTTCTCATGGACACCTTTTCATGCCTGGGCACTGATTTGCTATTTTTATATTTTCTTCCAGTTAACTGTTTCTTCCTCTGAGGTCCAGGATTGAAAACTGTGCTCTGTTACTTATTTCTTTACTTGTCCCCACCATGTGTATGAAGATGTTTTCCAAATCTCAGCTGTGCTCCAGTTTTACACCTACTCTTGCCTGAGTGACATGGGCATATACGTATACTGCCACCCATCCAAGCTAAATCTGGCACAAATTGAACTTCTCACCTTTTAAACTGTCACCTTGTCATTTTTCCTTTCATCATTAAAAATACCATCAGCCCCCAGACTTAGAAAGTGGGATATATCCTCTATTTTATTACTCTACTCACACTGATCAAGTCTATGAGTCATAGTTCCCCAAAGTAAATCTTTTCCTGGGCTTCCCTGGTGGCACAGTGGTTGAGAGTCTGCCTGCCGATGTAGGGGACACGGGCTTGTGCCCCATCCAGGAAGATCCTACATGCCGCGGAGCGGCTGGGCCCGTGAGCCATGGCCGCTGAGCCTGCGCATCCGGAGCCTGTGCTCCGCAACGGGGGAGGCCACAACAGTGAGAGGCCCGCGTATTTTCCTTTAACTCTCTTCACCTATATACATGCTGACAAAAGAAACAAAATCAGACATATTTGGAACTAATTAGTAGAGTTAATCTATAGGAAGGAATAAAATCTGCTTCACACAGCCATCTCTCATTGGTGTTTCTGGGAACCTAACATCTCTAGCCGTAATCCTGAATTGATTTGATTCAGGTAGGAAGGACACAGGATCAGAATGAATATATATTTTTTTATCTATGGCCATTATGGTCTAGTTTAGTTTAGTTTCAATTTGTTTTGTATTTTATCCACTTAAGCATAAAAAGATGGTTGGATTCTTCTAAAGGTAATAAGATAGTCACAAGATCCTACAGGTAAAAAAAAGTGCTAAGAAGGGACACAATATATTTTTGAAACCTAGATTTGTTTTTTCTTCATTTAAAAAAATTTATTGGAGTATAATTGATTTACAATGTTGTGTTAGTTTCAGGTTTACAACAAATTGAATCAGTTATATATATGCATATATTGATTCTTTTTCAGATTCTTTTCCCATATAGATTATTACAGAATATTGAGTAGAGTTCTCTGTGCTATATAGTAGGTCCTTATTAGTTATCTATTTTATATATAGTAGTGTTTATATGTAAATCCCAGTCTCTTAATTTATCACTTCCCCCTACTTTTCCCCTTTGGGAACCATAAGTTCTATTTTGAGGTCTGTGAGTCTGATTCTGTTTTATAAATAAGTTCATTTATATCATTTTAAATTATATCCCACATATAAGTGATATCATATGATATTTGTCTTTCTCTCTCTGACTTATTTCACTTATGATAATCTCTAGGTCTATTCATGTTGCTGTAAATGGCATTATCTTATTCTTTTTTATGGCTGAGTAATATTCCATTGTACATATGTACCACATCTTCTTCATCCATTCCTCTGTTGATGGACATTTAGGTTGCTTCCATGTCTTGGCTATTGTAAATAGTGCTACAATGAATATTGGGGTGCATGTTATTTTCAAATTATGGTTTTCTCCAGATATATGCCCAGGAGTGGTATTGCTGGATCATATGGTAGTTCTATATCTAGTTTTTTAAGGAATCTCCATACTGTTCTCCATAGTGGTTGTACCAATTTACATTCCCACCATCAGTGTAGGAGAGTTCCTTTTTTTCTATACTCTCTCCAGCATTTATTGTTTGTAGATTTTTTGATGATGGCCATTCTGACAGGTGTGAGTGAAAAAGAAGCTGTGTTGAAAAAGAAGATTGCATTCAGAGGGTTGGAATATCTTTCTTCAAAGAAGTGCAAATCACCTGCAAGATATAACTTTCTTTGTCACAAATATGAGCCTTATGTTCCTTCAACACAAGTGTTCCCATCCCCAAATATTGAAGATTTTAAACTAAAGGTTTAAATAGAGGTTTTTAGTCTCACACCAGAGCTGTGACCTTACTCTGTATATTCCTTACCCTAACAGTTTATATATTTCTTAACCTAAGAGTCCATATATCTTATATATAGTTCATATATCAAATTCTATGAATTCTTCTAAGAGTTCAAGGATTTAGAAACTTCCTGAAATTCTAGGAAAAGTGTTGTGTGTATTTATATTTGGGAGGTATATTTAGCACAGTTTAAAAAATCAGGTTCTCAAATGTGTCAAAAGTTAAAAATCACTGGTATATAATTAAATGAGAAAATGTCCAAGAAGCTGGAGAAACAGAAACATTGAAGGTGAGCTTAACAACAGCAACAAATATAAAATCAGAGAATTTTGCAGAGACATAGAAGTAGAGGCAAGAAAACCCAGTCCTGAACTCAGGCCATATTGACTCAATTTACAACTTCTAGTAATCTCTGTGATTTGATTTCCTAGCCCAGAGGAAATCAGAAGAACCAAATGAGAAGAGTGGTCTTTGAAAGAATATGGCTTGGTATTGGCTCTTCAGAGTTCATTTTTTCCTACCTAAGCATTTTATGCTCTTTGTATATCTAGTTTCAACTGGTATTTTAATTTCACATTTATAAAACTTATTGTTTTTAACACTTTTTCTTCTTCAGAGACATGTATATTGGATTTTTTAGCCATTTTCTATTTCTCTTATAATTACTCTAGTGTTGCAGTTGAAAGTTTGAAACTCATTGTTTTTTAGTTGATGTTTTGTTCTTATAATTTTTCTTTTGATATTCTTTTTTAAAAATTGAGATATATTAGTTTCAGGTGTACAACATAATGATTCAATATTTGTAAATATCATGAAATGATCACCACAATAAATTTAGTTAACATCCATCACCACATGTACTTACAAATCTTTTTCTACCTTTAACGTTCTTAAATGGCACTCTTCTCCCCTCCCCCATATCCCTTAGCTCAGTTAGGAAGGGGAGTAGTGGTAGTCAATGAGTAAATGCCTAGGATAGCCTGCATAATACATAGTCAACATGGTGTGGTTGAGTTTTTTCCTATTGATTTCTGCTTCCTGGTTGTGATGGAGCAAATAATGATTCTCTCAAGGACAAAAGGGGGAAAACCAAAAATAGAGCCTAAAAATGATTCAGCATCTTAACTTCCACTTTTGCTTTTGTTGCCCCACACTTTATTTATTTATTTTTATTTATTTATTTATTTTTTTGCGGCATGCAGGCCTCTCACTGTTGTGGCCTCTCCGGTTGCGGAGCACAGGCTCTGGATGTGCAGGCTCAGCGGCCATGGCTCACGGGCCCAGCCGCTCCGCGGCATGTGGGATCCTCCTGGACCGGAGCATGAACCCATGTCCCCTGCATCGGCAGGCAGACTCTCAACCACTGAACTACCAGGGAAGCCCATGCCCCACACTTTATATTGTCACCCCTATACTACAACTTCACCACTAAATTCCTCTCTCTCTCTCTCTCTCTCTCTCTCTCTCTCTCTCTCACACACACACACACACACACACACACACACACACACACACACACACACTCTATAATAGGGTTCTCCAGAGAAACAGAATGAGAGAGAGAGACAGTGGAATAAGGAATTGGCTCTCATGATTATCAAGGCTGACTAGCCCCAAGGTCTGAAGGGAGAATTGATTAGCTGAAGACCCAGAAGAGTTGATGGTGTAGTTCCAGCCTTAATCTGAGAACCAAGAGAATGGTTGGTCTAGCCCTAGTTTGAGAACCAGCAGTCCTGAAATCCAGGAAAAGCTGATGTTTCAGTTCAAGCCCAAAGGAAGGAAAAAGCTGATGTCTGAGTCTGAAGGCAGTCAGGTAGGATGAATTCTTTCTCACACAGGGAAGGATCAGTCTTTCTGTTCTATTCAGTCCTTCAACTGATTAGATGAAGTCCACCCACATTAGGCAGGGAAATCTTCTTTACTTAGCCTACAGATTTTTTTTGAATTTCATTTTATTTTTTATACAGCTGGTTCTCATTAGTTATCTATTTTATACATATTAGTATATATATGTCAATCCCAATTCATCCCACCACCAGCACCACCCCTGCCACCCCCACCATTCTCCCCCCTTGCTGTCCATATGTTTGTCCTCTACATCTGTGTCTCTATTTCTGCCTTACAAACCAGCTCATCTGTACCATTTTTCTAGGTTCCACATATATGTGTTAATATACGACATTTGTTTTTCTCCTTCTGACTTACTTCAGTCTATATGACAGTCTCTAGGTCCATCCACGTCTCTACAAATGACTCAGTTTCATTCCCCTTTATGGCTGAGTGATATTCCATTGTATATATGTACCACATCTTTATTCATTCATCTGTCGGTGGACACTTAGGTTGCTTCCATGACCTGGCTATTGTAAATAGTGCTGCAATGAACATTGGGGTGCATGTGTCTTTTTGAATTATTATTTTCTCTGGGTATATGCCCAGTAGTGGGATTGCTGTGTCATACGGTAATTGTATTTTTAGGTTTTAAAGGAACTTCCATACTGTTCTCCATAGGGGCTGTATCAATTTACATTCCCACCAACAGTGAAAAAGGGTTCCCTTTTCTCCACATCCTCTCCAGCATTTCTTGCTTGTAGATTTTCTGATGATGCCCACTCTAACTAGTGTGAGGTGATACCTCATTGTAGTTTTGATTTGCATTTCTCTAATAATTAGTGATGTTGAGCAGCTTTTCATGTGCCTCTTGGCCATCTGTATGTCTTCTTTGGAGAAATGTCTATTTAGGTCTTCTGTCTTTTTTTTTTTTTTTTTGTGGTACATGGGTCTCTCACTGCTGTGGCCTCTCCCGTTGCAGAGCACAGGCTCCAGATGCACAGGCTCAGCAGCCATGGCTCACGGGCCCAGCCACTCTGTGGCATGTGGGATCTTCCCGGACTGGGGCACAAACCCACGTCCCCTGTATCAGCAGGCGGACTCTCAACCACTGCACCACCAGGGAAGCCCCGCCATCGGTAATTTGATAGGGATTGCATTGGATCTGTAGATTGCTTTGGGTAATATAGTCATTTTCACAATATTGATTCTTCCAACCCAAGAACATGGTATATCTCTCCATTTGTTTGTGTCATCCTTGATTTCTTTCTTCAGTATCTTATAGTTTTTCTGAGTACAGATCTTTTGCCTCCTTAGGTAGGTTTATTCCTAGGTATTTTATTCTTTTTGTTGCAGTGGTGAATGGGATTGTTTCTTTAATCTTTCTTTCTGATCTTTTGTTGTTAGTGTATAGGAATACAAGAGATTTCTGTGCATTAATTTTGTATCCTAAAACTTTATCAAGTTCATTGATTAGCTCTAGTAGTTTTCTGGTGGCATCCTTAGGATTCTCTCTATATAGTATCATGTCACCTGCAAACAGTGACAGTTTTACTTCTTCTTTTCCAATTTGTATTCCTTTTATTTCTTTTTCTTCTCTGATTGCCATGGCTAGGACTTCCAAAAAACTATGTTGAATAATAATGGCGAGAGTGGGCATCCTTGTCTTATTCCTGATCTTTGAGGAAATGTTTTCAGTTTTTCACCATCAAGAATGATGTCTGCTGTGGGTTTGTCATATATGGCCTTTATTATGCTGAGGTAGCTTCCTTCTATGCTCACTTTCTGGAGAGTTTTTATCATAAATTGGTGTTGAATTTTGTCAAAAGCCTTTTCTGCATCTATTGAGATGGTCATATGGTTTTTATTCTTCAATTTGTTAATACGGTGTATCACACTGATTGATTTGTGTATATGGAAGAATCCTTGCGTCCTTGGGACAGATTTAAATGTTAATCTTATTTTTAAAAATACTTTCACAGGGCTTCCCTGGTGGCACAGTGGTTGAGAGTCTGCCTGCTGATGCAGGGGACACGGGTTCATGCCCTGGTCCGGGAAGATCCTACATGCCACAGAGCGGCTGGGTCCGTGAGCGATGGCCGCTGAGCCTGTGCATCCGGAGCCTGTGCTCCGCAATGGGGGAGGCCACAAAAGTGAGAGGCCCGTGTACTGCAACAAAACAAAACAAAACAAAACAAAACCTTCACAGAAACATCCAGAATATAGTTTGACCAAGTAACTGTGCACCCTGTGACTCAGTCAAGCTGACACATAAAATTAACTGTCAAACACCCCCACCCCCCAATTTAAGGTAGTCTTCAATGTCCCCAAGGCTTTCTGTTAGTTTTTATATTGATTTCCTATGTCTATTCTTCTATCTTTTCTGAAATCTGCAGGGATAATTTTGGTAGAGGAAGCCAGTAGCTCATGCTAATTTTCCATTTTGTCAGTAATCTCCTATTCACAATTCCTAAATTATTTATATTAATACCGGTACTTTTTTCCCTTTATCAGAGAAAATTGTTTCTCTTTTTCAAAACTAACTTCTACTGTTTCCTTCTCTTTCTCCAGCCACCATTATATTGTCCATTTCACCAACCCATTAGGGAACTGTACTTTGTATGTATGTATGCATACACACACACACACACACACACACACACACACACACATATATATATATATAAGCATGTATTTATTTCTACTCTATCTAGACCAATAAGAATATTCCTCATATAGGCACACCAAAAATGTTCATTGAATGAACAGATAAATGAAAGGAAAATGAATGGATGAATGAAATTATCACCAAGTACAAATCTTTAATTAATTTATTTATTTATTTTTGCTGTGTTGGGTCTTCATTTCTGTGTGAGGGCTTTCTCTAGTTGTGGTAAGTGGGGGCTACTATTCATTGCAGTGCACAGGCCTCTAACTATCGCGGCCTCTCTTGTTGGGGAGCACAGGCTCCGGATGCGCAGGCTCAGTACTTGTGGCTCACAGGCCTAGTTGCTCCGCAGCATGTGGGATCGTCCAAGACCAGGGCTCAAACCCGTGTCCCCTGCATTAACAGGCAGATTCTCAACCACTGCACCACCAGGGACTGTTGCAACTGATCTTGAAATGAGGATCTTGAAATCTTCCACTTCTTTCTCATTATGCAAATGAGAAAGAAATGCATTTTATGAATGGTGGTAGAAAGTCATATAGTTAAGCTATGAAGAATTATAAAATACTTTCTAGTTTTAAAACATAAGATTCGACAACAGAAATTGCTGGTTCTTGTGATCACTTGTTATGTCTTATTATAGTTCCAAGTTATTCCCATTTATTTTATTTTAGTCCGTGTGTGTGTGTGTTTCTGTTCAATTTTTAACATGCTTCAACTAAATTTGGCTTGCGTCTATATGCTGGATTCTAGGAAAGACTCTTAGAGAATTATTCCATGGCTTGTTCAGTCCCTAGATAATACAAAGATCCATTGTCACCTTAATTGAATAGCCATTCTTCTTTTTTACATTTTCTTTCTTCTCTCACTTCCTATATTTTCCATCTATTCTTCTTTTTTCTTTTAGTAGGTAAGAGTGGGAGTTCTGAATTATTTTTGGAGCATTCAGTTCTCCTTGGGGAATTAGCCAGTATGCTTGACTTCCACGAACTCTTATAGTAAAACGATTTGACAGAATGTAAATTTAACCCCACTTTGGTAGATTTGCTATGTGGTTTCCTCAACAGCAAAGATCACATTTGATATTAGTTTGGTTTAGAAAACAATTTTTTTTATGAAACTGAAAGAACATAAGCAATGAAAGTTAGAATATAAATGATATTTTTAGTTAGCTTAACCCTGCAGATTTATATAACTCTTGTATTGTTTATTTTTTAATTCATCTGAGATCCTCTTTTAAATAAATCTAACAGAAGGCTGTCCATCTCTTAACTAAAAAGTTCACTTTTTAAAAAGTTCAGCTCATATTTATTGAGCACCTAGCATATGCCAATATGCCAGGCACTATTCTAGGATCAGGGGATACAGCTGACATCATAAATTTTCACAGCACAGTCTTGTTATTCATTATTCATTAATTTCATTCTGATTTTATTTCTTTGTCCCAATTAAATGTACAAATTAAGAGTAATTTCCACCCTGAATTTTATTTTATTCTAAATTTGATTTTCTTCAATTCATAGCTAAAATATATATTATTTCAAGCATATTCTTGCTATGGAGTTTGATTTATGTTAAAAACACTTTTGTCAAGTAATCTTTTTTCTTCTTTGACATTCTGAGTGTTAACAGAAGAGAATTTTCATCCATTCTGCATCCAACAAATATTTATTAGTCCTTCTTACATGTTGAGTGCTAGATGTAAGGTTATAAAAAGGTATATAATCAAATCAGAGATCTAATTCTAAAAGTTATGAAAACGATTGTAACCCTAGACCTCAAAGAAGATCAATAAAAAGCAAACCACTCAGGATCAAGTGTGGAAAAGTAAAATTGTACATGATTGTGTTGTTTATTATCTTTTTATAAGATATAGAATAAAATGTTGTGCTGTACTTAAGGGCATTGTAACTTCAGATGCTATTCTAAGATAGCCTTGAGTTCTCAATAGCTTGTGAGTCATAAGATCCATGTAGAAAAATTCAAAACATAGGACATACGTGATACCCTTAAAAGAAGTTATTTTCACCCTGATGTAAGAATACAAGGATATATACAAATATATCTCACATTTAACAGCTTTTGAAAATTGACTTCAAATTTCTTGACTCCACTAAAATTATTACAGCTTCTTATTAATATTACTGCAAAGGTCAACACTGTGGAAACTCAGCCTCGTCTAACAATATGGCATTTCTAATAGAACTAGTATTTGCTTCTCTTGAGATTTGCACTAAAGAAATAATGACAAATAAGGCCAAATCAATCACTAAATATTTACTCAGTGCTTACAATGACATTCTGGTAGATACTGTGAGTGATAAAATGGACGATAAGGCAGGCCCTGCCTCAGGCATTTTACAATCGATAGGCAAGCTATGACATGTGATAGGCCACATTCAGAGAAATCTTCCAGAAAGACTTGATCAAGGAGATGGAGTGAGTTCTCCTTAAAGAGTAGGTACTCTTCACACTCTAAGTTCATTGAGAGAAGGAAATATTTTGCATATGTCTTTCCATCTCCATGTGTGTAGAACAGTGCTTTGCACTCAGTAGAAACAAAAGAAATATTTTCTAATTGAATCCACATAAGTAAAAACAGCAAAAGAAGATATTCCAGAAAAACAGTGAACAAATAATTACAATAATAATTAAAATAATAATTGTTATTACAGCTAACATTTATTAAGTACTGCTCTAACTCTTTAAATGTATAGACTCATTTAATTTTCACAACTCTATTGAAATAATAGCTATCACTATGCCTATATTGCACTGAAGAGAAAACTGAGGCATAAAAATTAAATAACTTGTCCAAGGACATGCAGCTAGTTAGTGATTGAACCAGGACTTAATCCCAGGAAGTCTGGTTTCAGCATCTATGTTCTTAACCACCACACAATAATGTTTTGCAAAGCACTGTGGGTAACATGAAGAATGATTTGACATGATTACTACCTTCAAAGAACTTAAAATTATATAAGTTCAGGCCATTTAAATAACTGAATAGTAATAACTACATAAAAATTACAACTGTTGCAACTGATCTTGAAATGAGGAGCGAGGGCATAAATGATTTGTTTCGAGAAAGGGTAGATTACTGAAACCTGGAGCACTCTGGGAAGACTTCCTTGAGGGAGAGGAAGTCTTTAGAAGATGAATAAGATTAGACAGTTAGGAAAAAATGTGTGGAGCATATCCCAGAGAGAGGGCATATTATGAATCAAAGTAGGGTGACTCTAAGTAACCAAAGACTGTGCTCTGGAAAAAAATCCAAATTATTCCAGATTGTTTGGAATAATGATCATCTCTTTGAGAGTGGTGGATAATGGTCAGAAACGCCTGTTTGAAGCATATGGTAGAAGTGCCTGAGTGACAGACTGAATCTCTGGCTCTTCCAGATCCTTCAAATCTGGTGACACTTGAATCTTTGGCAAAACAAGGAGACCCTGTCCCCAGAGCTCACTGGCTTCCAGAAATTCATCCCAGATTAAACCCCAATACTCTGCAGTTTTAGCATCTCCATGGAGGGCTGACACAAGTTGACTTTCTAATTCTTGATGCTCTGGAGAACTTAGACTTCTCAGCCTGAGGGAAATAGCCTTCCCTTCCTTCCAGCCATTTTTTTTTTTTTTTTTTTTTTTTTTTTTTTTTTGCAGTACACAGGCCTCTCACTGCTGTGGCCTCTCCTGTTGCGGAGCACAGGCTCTGGATGCACAGGCCCAGTGGCCATGGCTCACGGGCCCAGCCGCTCCGTGGCATGTGGGATCCTCCCAGACCGGGGCACGAACCCACATCCCCTGCATCGGCAGGCAGACTCTCAACCACTGCACCACCAGGGAAGCCCTTCCAGCCATTCTTGAAGGCAAGCCACTCTCTTCTTTCCCTATCCAGAGCACTTAGCAGGATCACTTCACAAAGTTTAAGAATTTTCAAAAGAGAAGGAAGATACCTTGCATCCTTTTGCAAGCATGCTCTGATGGAAAGGATCACAGAGTCTGCTTGGAAAAGACGAGTGAGTGCAGAAATGAGAGATAATGAAAACAGAGTTAGAATGAAGAGACATGGGAGATTGGTTCAAGATGGTGGAGTAGAAGGACGTGCTTTTACTCCCTCTTGTGAGAACACTGGAATCACAACTAACTGCTGAACAATCATCCACAGGAAGACACTGGAACTCACCAAAAAAGATACCCCACATCTAAAGACAAAGGAGAAGCCACAATGAGACTGTAGGAGGGGTGCAATCATAATAAAAACAAATCCCATAACTACTGGGTGGGTGACACACAAACTGGAGAACACTTATACCACAGATGTCCACCCACTGGATTGAAGGTTCTGAGCGCCACATCAGGCTTCCAAACCCGGGGGTCTAGCAACAGGAGGAGGAATTCCTAGAGAATCAGGCTTTGAAGGTTAGTGGGATTTGATTGCAGGACTTCAACAGGACTGGGGGAAACAGAGACTCCACTCTTGAAGGGCACACACAAAGTAGTGTGCACATCGGGACCCATGGGAAGAAGCAGTGACCCCATAGAGACAGAACCAGACCTACCTGCTAGTGTTGGGGGGTCTCCTGCAGAGGTGGGAGTGGCTCTGTCTCACCGTGAGGACAAAGACACTGGCAGGAGAAGTTCTGGGAAGTACTCCTTGGCATGAGCCCTCCCAGAGTCTGCCATTAGCCCCACCAAAGAGCCCAGGTAGGCTCCAGTGTTGGGTCGCCTCAGGCCAAACAACCAACAGGGAGGGCACCCAGACCAACCCATCAGCAGACAAGCGGATTAAAATTTTAGTGAGCTCTGACCACCAGAGCAACAACCAGATCTACCCACCACCACTCCTTCCCATCAGGAAATTTGCACAAGCCTCATCCACCAGAGGGCAGACAGCAGAAACAAAAGGAACTACAATCTGCAGCATGTGGAACAAAAACCACATTCATGGAAAGATAGACAAGATGAAAAGGCAGAGGGCTAGGTACCAGATGAAGAAACAAGATAAAACCCCAGGAAAACAACTAAATGAAGTGCAGATAGGCAACCTTCCAGAAAAAGAATTCAGAATAATGATAGTGAAGATGATCCAGGACCTCGGAAAAAGAATGGGGGCAAAGATTGAGAAGACTCAAGAAATGTTTAACAAAGACCTGGAAGAATTAAAGAATGAACAAGCAGAGATGAACAATACAGTAATTGAGATGAAAACTACACTAGAAGGAATCAATAGCAGAATAACTGAGGCAGAAGAACGAATAAGTGGCCTGGAAGACAGAATGGTGGAATTCACTGCTGAGGAACAGAATAAAGAAAAAAGAATGAAAAGAGATGAAGACAGCCTAAGAGACCTCTGGGACAATATTAAATGCAACAACATTCACATTATAGGGGTCCAGGAAGGAGAAGAGAGAGAGAAAGGACCCAAGAAAATATTTGAAGAAATTATAGTCGAAAACTTCCTTAACATGGGAAAGGAAATAGCCACCCAAGTCCAGGAAGTGCAGAGAGACCCATACAGGATAAACCCAGGGAGAAACCCACCAAGACATGGTAATCAAATTGGCAAAAATTAAGGACAAAGAAAAATTATTGAAAGCAGCAAGGGAAAAATGACAAATAACATACAAGGGAACTCCCATAGGTTAAGAGCTGATTTCTCAGCAGAAACTCTACAAGCTAGAGGGACTAGCATGATATACTTAAAGAGATGAAAGGGAAAGAACCTACAACCAAGATTACTCTACCTGACAAGGATCTCATTCAGATTCGATGGAGAAATCAAAAGCTTTACAGACAAGCAAAAGTTAAGAGAATTCAGCACCACCAAACCAGCTCCACAACAAATGTTAAAGGAACTTCTCTAAGTGGGAAACACAAGAGAAGAAAAGGACCTACAAAAGCAAACCAAAACGATTAAGAAATGGTAATAGGAACATACATATCGATAATTACCTTAAACATGAATGGATTAAATGCTCCAACCAAAAGACACAGGCTTGCTGAATGGATAAAAAAACAAGACCCATATATATGTTATCTAAAAGTGACTCACTTCAGACCTAGGGACACATACAGACTGAAAGTGAGGGGATGGAAAAAGACATCCCATGCAAATGGAAATCAAAAGAAAACTGGAGTAGCAATACTCATACTCCTCACTACTGGGCATATACCCTGAGAAAACCATAATTCAAAAAGACACATGCACCCCAATGTTCATTGCAGCACTATTTACAATAACCAGGTCATAGAAGCAACCTAAATGCCCATCAACAGACGAATGGATAAAGAAGATGTGGTACATATATACAATGGAATATTACTCAGCCATAAAAAGGAATGAAATTGGGTCATTTGTAGAGACGTGGATGGATCTAGAGACTGTCATCAGAGTGAAGTAAGTCAGAAAGAGAAAAACTGATATCGTATATTAACACATATATGTGGAACCTAGAAAATGGTACAGATGAACGGGTTTGCAGGGCAGAAATTGAGACACAGATGTAGAGAACATACGTATGGACACTAAGTGGGGGGGGAAGCGGCAGGGTGGTAGTGGTTGTGGGATGAATTGGGTGATTAGGATTGACATGTATACACTGATGTGTATAAAATGGATGACTAATAAGAACCTGCTTTTTCAAAAAAATAAATAAAATGAAATTAGAAAAAAAAAGAATAAACAGACATTAACCCCTCACAGATGTATTTATTCAAGAGTTTTATCAGAGGGTTACTTGTTGGTAGTTTATCAAAGAGAAAGCGAAAACCCCAGATTAAATATCTTAAAGTATCCCTGATTGCCTTTCCGGAAGGACCCAGTTGCGTTCCTAGCATTCACATTATTTTAAAACTATTTGGCATGCCTGGGCTTACTTATGTGGTACAGTAAAAAAAAAAAAATTTTTAAAAAGCTTTTGCCTGCTCTTAGAAGAAAATACTATGCTAAATATAGTGCAATGCTTCTCAGTTCATAAAATCTGCTACGTGGCACAAACTTGAAGACATCCTCAAAAGAAATATGGCAAGAGATGTACGTTGTCTGCTTTAGTCAAAACTGCCATTTCCTTACAGAATTTTCCTGAAGTGGCTGGACATCGACATTCCACATACTGGCTGGGATTAAAGAGGTTTTTCTATAAAAGGAGAGGAGGACAAAAGAAAAAGCAAAATGTGGTCCACAATGTAAAATGTGATCCTTAGCCACTGGCATAAAATTACATTGACGATGCAGGAGTAACTTCCTTCCTTCAAAGAACAATGTTTGATATTTGAACTAGACTGGTGATGAAGCTCGTAACTTGGGGGATAAATCAGGTTCAAATTTAGAAAAAAGTTTTCAGAAATTGCTTAGCAGGGTAGTTTTAGGGGTTAACATATGAATAGAGGTTACATGGTGCCTGGTCTGTCTGTCCTGTGTTTGTTGGACAGAGATAATAAGGCCTTTTCCCCATGGTAACACATGCAAAGAAATTTAAATTCTGTCATAATTATTCATTCTAAATTCTGTGACATTTCAGTATCGAGGAAATGTTCAAATTGTGTCCAGTTTCTGCCTCCCTTCCCTCTTTATGTTGATTTCTACATCTCCTCCTATTTATCTCTTTTGTGCATCGCATATATTTCACTATGAACTCAATTTTGTGGGTGAAAGGCCACAACTAACTGTTTGCATGCCTTATCTCTGCCTTAGAGAGTGGTAACTCAAAAATGAGCCAGCTGCACCTACTGTACATAAAACAGCAACATCACTTTGATCTCTCCCTTAATGTGCTAGGTTTAGATTACTCTGTGAGCAAAAGGGGTGAAAGGTGGTGGGAAACTATTTTAACTAAGTACTGGGGGCAGTGTTTATTCATCGTGCAGATTTTTAATGGGAAAGATGGAACATGAAAGCTTGTCAAATGTACTGCTCAGAGAGTCTGACAACACAGAATATTTTTATAGATGAAAGGTGAGGAATCTCCACCTTCTCAGTGTAACATAAATTGTATGGAAAAAAAGTAAGACATAAAAAAGCCAGATAGAAAACTATCTATATTCCCTTATGACTGCATGAAATCCTGCCACAAAACCAGAGGACTATTTCAGAGATGCATTTGTCTGGTGCAAAGAGGGACATAGTGAACATTAAAAATATATACTTTGAGAAAGATTCTCATTACCTTTATAATTAATGTAATATTGTTTTAGCAAGAACTAAGTATGTTTAGTAAGAACTATTCCAATGTCATGACAAGGTAGAAACCCAGAAATATCCAAGGATAATATTCTCCACAATTGGAAGAGTGAATTTATCTTGCCCCTCCAATCAGACTATAAGTCCAATTATGTTTAGTTCAGAAATAGCTTGAAATTCTGCCTTTGCCTTTGATGAGACCCTCATCTTTCCTTTCTTGGCTCACCACAGCCTTGCCCTAAAGCAGATTCTCAATCTTTCTTTCTCAAATACTGATGGTACTTAGTATACTTCTGCCGGTTACGGTGGCTTCCTATGAGAGTGTTTCTCAGGTAGAGGGGTGGAAAGTGCAGGAGGTGCATGGGAATCTCTGGAGTAAACTCTATGTTTTAAAGAAACTTCCAAGATGGTTTTGACATGCCCATAATTTTCTGACTCATGCCTAGGAGTCATTAGTGTTAAATTATTGAGCCCTTTATAATCTGGCTATAATGCATTTCATTAATTACATCAGCAATTATGAACTCCATATTTTCAGAATCTCACCTTATATATATTATTCTATCTCTTGGGAATATCAAACTCCACCTACCCTATTTTCTCTCTCCCCAGCACATTTCTGTTTCCTTTGAAATTCCAAGCTCAAAATTGGTCCTTGAGTGAAGGCTTCTCCATTGGTCCCCCAAAGACTTAGTTGTTCCTGTCCTAGATATTTCCACAGCAACATGATAATGACTCTGAAAATGAATTATTCTATTCTAATGTGTCTGTTAAAATAGCTGTCTTCCCAACTCTACCACCAGATTGTGGGCCAGGATATTTATTCACCTTTTAAGTCCTAACTTTAAATACAGTGTCAGCTACATTACAGGTGATGAATAAATGATTACTTGTACATGTGTGTACTTTTCATTTATTTATTGATAAATTATTTATCTGTGTATATAGATATGGTAACATATACAAAGCTTAAGTGCAGAGGTCAATGATTTTTATATTGCATACCATACTTACCTGAGTAAGTACTACTCAGACGAAGGCATAGAACATTTCCAACGTCCCAAAAGATTCCCTCCTGCCCCACCCTAGTCAACACCTTCTTTGCACAACCAGTTCTATTCTAACTCTTATGCAGTAAATTAATTTTACTGATCTACAACTACATATGGACTCTATAAATTGAATCACTTAGTATTTACTTTTTTGGAGTCTGACTTCTTTCATTAGACACATTCTTGAGATTCATCCATGCTGTTACATGTTCATTTTTTTTGTATTGTGGTGTAGAATTCCATTGCATAAATATGTCATGAATTTTTTCACTCTCTTCTTCATGAACATATGAACTATTTATAGTTTTTCATTTTTATGAAAAAAGTTACTATTAATATTTTTGTACCTATTATTTCTTGTGGAAATTTACACTTTTTTTTTTTTTAGTATATACCTAGGCATTAGATTGGTGGGTCATTTGATAGGTACAGGATTAGCTTTATAATATATTATTACTTCCTAAAAGTGGCTGGGCCAATTTATACACTCCAAAGTTAAATATAAGAATCCCAGTTGCTCCATATCCTTGCCAACAGTTAATATTGTTAGTCATTGATTTTAGCCATTCTGGTGGTATTATAGTGGTGTCTCCTTATAGATAGAGTTTACATTTATGTTCTTAATGACCAATGATGGTGAGCAAGTTTTTATATACTTATTGGCCATTTGAATATCATCTTTTGTAAACTGCCTCTTCAATTCTTTTGCACATTTTTAGTTGGGTTGTTTGTCTTTTTTCTATTGATTTTTTAGAGTTCTCTATATATCTGGATGCAATATCTGAATGCAATTTCTTTATCAGAGGTATTGCAAATATATTTTCTCAGATGTGGTTTGCCTTTTTTTTTTTTTTTTGCAGTATGTGGGCCTCTCACTGTTGTGGCCTCTCCCATTGCAGAGCACAGGCTCCGGACGCACAGGCTCAGTGGCCATGGCTTACGGGCCCAGCCACTCTGCGGCATGTGGGATCTTCCTGGACCGGGGCACGAACCTGTATCCCCTGCATCGGCAGGCGGACTCTCAACCACTGCGCCACCAGGGAAGCCCTGTTTGCCTTTCTTTTGATGAACAGAAGTTCTTAACTGAATCAAATTTATTATTTTTCCTTTATCTATCAGTTCTTTTCATGTTCTTTTAAGAAAACTCTATCTCATCCAAGTTCATGAAGATGTTGTTTTGTGTTCTTCCAGAAATTTGATTGTTTAATTTTCAAATTTAGGTCTAATATCCACCTTAAATTAATTTTTCTGTAAGGTGTGTGGAAAGGTTCAAGGTTTGTTTATATCCCATAGAGATATGCAACTGCTGCAGAACCATTTATTGAAAAGATCATCTTTATTCCCACTAGCTTGTATTGGTAACTTTGTAGGAAATTGGGCAACCATATATGTGTTGGTTTACTTTTGGATTGTCTATTCTAAACCATAGGTAAGTTTGTCTTAATTACTGTATTATAAAATCTGGTAGAGCAAGTCTTCTAACTTTGAACTTTATTAAGATTATCTTGAGTATTCTAGGTCCCTAGTTTTTCATGTAAATTTTAGAATCAAGTTTTCAATTCTCAACTCCCCAACAAAGTTCTAAGTTTCATTGGAATAATATTGAATCAATAGATTTTAATTTGGATAAAAACACTTTAAAATATATAGAACTATTTAGATTTTCTATTTCTTCTTGTGTCAGTTTTGATAACTTGTGTTTTTCAAGGGTTTGTTTCCATTTCATTGATTTAAAAAAATTCATGAATGTAAGTTTCTTTAAAAGTTACTTTATCCCATTTTAATGTCTTTGCAATGTATAGTTTCTTCCTTTTTTCACTTTAGACAGTGATAATTTATGTTTTTTACTTTCTCACCCCTTTTTTTTGTCCATCTTACTAGTAGTTAATGAATTGCATTAATCTTTTCAAAGTACCAACTTTTGGCTTTGTTGACTGTCTCCGTTGTATGCCTCTATTGTCTGCTCTTAATTATTTTCTTCCTTCTACTTTCTACTACAATTTAGTTTACTGTTCTTTTTCTAAATTTTTGAAGTAGAAGCTTAAATTATTGATTTTAGACAATTCTTTTCTGATACATGCATATAATCCTTGGTAAGTCTGCTTTAGCTGTATCCCATAAATTTTGACATGTATTTTTATTATCATTTAGCTCAAAATATTTTCTAATTTATCTTGTGATTTATTCTCTGAATCAAGGCTTATGTAGAAGTGTGTTGCTTAATTTCTAAATATTTAGGGTTTTCTACTCATCTATCTGTTATTCAGTTCTAATTTAATACTTAAATGATTAGACTATGATTAAAATCCTTAGGAATTTTTCAAGGCTTATTTTAAGGACAGATTATGATCTATTTTGGTAAATGTGTTATATGCACTAGAAAATAATATGTATTTTGTGGTTGTTGCATATAATGTTCTATATATATTAATTAGATAAATTTGGTTTTGTCAGTTCTTTGAATCTTCTTATTGAAATGACCATACCCAAGGTCATTTAGATTTTCTCTTAAGTTATATTTCAGGATTTTTACACTTAAGTATATGATTCATTTTGAGTTAATTTTTATGATGGGTATAAGATCTGTATCTAGATTCTCTCTTTCTTTCTTTCTTCCTGTCTTTTTTTTCTTTTTGCATGTGAACACCCAGCTGTTACAGCACCATATGTTGGAAAGACATTCTTTTTTTCCATTGAAGTGCCTTTTTCCTTTGCTTAGTCATATGTTTGGTGCTGCCTGGCAAGAACATGGCCTTGGCTCAAAAGCTGAGTTGTGTCCTTAAAGCATCACAGGTGGAGGCTGTCAGCTAACTATACTCAACACAACTGAATGGCAAGTCCTCCTTGAAGGGAGATCAGAGAGGAACAACTCCATGACTATCAAATTTTTGATTTAAGAGTCTCAGGCATCCCCAGCAAGGGTCCTAATATTGGCATAACAGAACTGACTTAGTTGACCACTCTACACTACTTTCCAACAGTTGCTCTCAGCTAGGCATCCTGGAAGTTCCCTCAGTGCATGGTTGGTCCAGGAGTTATCCAAGGTCCTGATAGGTGACTGTGGTGCTCACTCACGGGCCTCTCTTTCATGGGTTGTAGGCTTGCCTCCGTTACTCTTGAAAACTTACAAACAGTTCCCTTATACATTTTTTCCCTTATAAATTTTTTCTAGGTTTTCTATTTGTTTATGGTAGGAATTTAATTACAAGACTAGGTACTCTATCATGGCCCAAACTGGAAGTCTCTCAGTAAATGATTGTTGAATAAATAGATTTGTTGAGTTGGAAGGAGTTCTTGTATATCCTGATAAAAATAGGCATTGGGAGTCATCTGTATATTGGTAGTAGTTAAAAGAAACTATAAGGTGTTGATATTTTCAAGGAAGATTATATAAGGGCCAAAGAAAGAAAAATTTTTTAAAACAGAATCAAGGAACAACAATATTTAAAGGATACCAGATTAAGAGAATCC
The DNA here is from genome assembly GCF_025265405.1 of Mesoplodon densirostris. Classification (NCBI taxonomy): domain Eukaryota; kingdom Metazoa; phylum Chordata; class Mammalia; order Artiodactyla; family Ziphiidae; genus Mesoplodon; species Mesoplodon densirostris. The sequence goes on from NC_082671.1 coordinate 14,712,399, forward strand.
AGAAAAGGCTGAAAATGGGACAGAAACATAAATATTTTATTTAGGCACCCCTTTGCACTTTAAATTAATTAAGTACTTATTGAATTTTTAAAAATAATTTATATGACTAACAAAAGAGGGATTGCATGGATTTGTGGGTGAATCAAGGATTAGGGTTCAATGAGGAAGAATTTCTAAGAAGAGTAAGAGTTTTGAGTTGAAGACTAATTGGATTAAATCATTATGAAATGGGATAGATGTGGAGAATAGGGTTAATACAGCCATCAGCTGAGCATGAGCAGGATTAACTGCTGCTGGGATGCACACAGGAAATCAACCTGAAAATTATCAGGGTGGAAGAAAAGGAGCAATGGCTCCTGAAATTTTGTGTTGATAGAGATTTGGGGCAAATCTGTAGCTGAAAACAGATTCAGGGGACTTGCCTTGAGGTTGCATTTTAAGTCTGTAACATAGATCAGTGAAAATAATATTAAGTTGAAAAGTTCAAACACACATTTGCTGATTCTCTTATTATTTAAGTAATTATTTAACTTGAGATGACTTTGGGAGGTTACTAAGGATTTGGAAGACCTTTAGTTCTCTCCAACTTCATCCCAAGCTATCCTGATTCTACTAATAAAAATGTATTAATGTGTTAAGTCTGATTGTTAAGGTGAGTATATGGTAGTGCACATCCAGGTGGATACACTTTGTAGTTAGTGAAAGGCACACAGTTGGACAGAGAAAAACCCATGGCCATCTATCTGTCTATGGCATAACAAGTGCTCCAATGATGGAAGTGTTCATTAAAATAGAATGGCAATAAGATAAAGTATACTATATTACCAAAAGGGGGCTCTGTTGGTATTGCAATAGAATTGTACTCATTCATTTAAATTCCCCTGTCCCCATGACCCATACAGTTTTCTCTGTTAATTAACAACTGAGTTCTTCTATCCATCCATCTCTTCTTCTGTCCTTCCATTCTTTCATTTAGTGTCATTCACCTGCATTCTTCATTAGTTAACAGTGAAAATACTTGGAAGGCAAATAGCTCTACAGTTTTTTCTCCACCTCATTGGAATTGTGGGAACTCTTACTGAGTGGTGAGGAGTAGGGTAATGAAACTTGGAAAAATGCCATCCTAGGATCCCTCTGTGCTACCAATATGCAAATAATTTAATAGTAATGCAGTCAAGAGTTCCCTGAGTAAAGACTCTCCATTTTCATCACTGTTCGTAAGTGCCAAGAGGGACAGATGAGAATAAGTTATAGCCACATTGTGACATGTAATAAATCTTCCAAAAGAGGTTTACACGTACTCAGCTCTTTGGCTTTTATCCTGTGTACGACACTTCTGTTTGCTTTGCATCTAAGCAACAGAAAGTAATCAGCCTCTAAAAACTTAATTACAGGTTGCACAGATAACCCTTAGGGTGTGTGTGTCCAGTCACTTGGGCCTCCTACATCTCTCATCACAAAAAGCAATATGCTTCCCTCAATGCTGGCCTTTCTGCAAAGCAGGGTAGTTCATTTCTTCTTCAAGGGGGAAGACAAAGGGCTGCTGAAACAACAGAATAATACATTGAAATGGCCCTTCCTTGGGAAAATGAGCTGCTAATAGTTCTTGATGACTGAAACAAAGAAAGAGTCCTAGGGCTAGAAATCACTCAAGAACGGAGCCTCGATAACAGTCAGCCGCTGAGGGGTAGAAAGTGTAAGGAATTCTAGGGAGAGGAGTGAGAAAATACTGTAACGGTCTTGCAAAACACAACTCCGAATCACACTAGTATTTTAATAAGACAAGTTTAAACTCGTCACACTCCCACCTCTTAACCAAACTGTTAACACAATTTAACACACTTTCAAAAGGGCACCCAAGGATGTGCTAATGAAGTCACTTTGTTCCCAGCAGGAGTCAATGGTCTTTTCCCTCTTTGTTGAGCTCTCTTTTATCAGGCTTACAAAATACTCAAATATCTTGTCAATCCCGAGGGGTTGTTAGTATGTTTTTCAAATATATCTGTGGGGAAACTGAGTCATAAAGGACCAATCTAAAGTTCAAAAGTAGTATAATTATTAGAGTTTGCATTGATGTGCTGTCCCAGCTTTTCCCTACTGCTATTTAACTGCTGTGAAATAAATAAATACTGTTCAGGAATTATATCTTTTAAGTTTACAAATAATTTGGAAAGGAACAATAGCTGTGAAGAGCTCTGTAATTGTTAAACACTGAACAAACATATGAAGTATTAACATTTCAGTTTTCAAAATTACATTGCAAGTTGTTTGAACTGGACTTCAAAACAATTGTTTTTTTATTTATTTTTTAACTATAAGTGGTAATGGATACATTCTAGAAACCAATGGATATATTTAAAGCAACCAAACAATTAATTATTTTCAGTATAGTTTCAAGATTAAAGCAGTTTCTTAAAAGACATTGTTCCACCCAGGTATCTCCAAAGACAGAAACTACAGTCTTTTAGGCTAGGACAGTGATGTGTACAGTACAGGGGTGTTTATTTTTCTATTCTTTAAACTGCACACACGTAAAAGTATGCAAAATATACTTTTTATATGTATTATACATTTCCAAATAAAAAGGAATTTTCAAAAAGACTTTGTTCCATAGCTGAAATCTTAAAATGAATTGAGCAGAGATGATGCATTTAGCATTCATAAAAGTTTCTTACAAGATTTTGTAGAAGAATTGCCCATTATTCTGTTTGACAACAGACCTATGAATTTTGGAGAAATACAAAAAAGGAGGACCTGTAAAAAAGAACAGAGTCCTTACACTGAACTATATAATATACAGATTACTACCTGTAATTTTTTTATGAGCATCTAGATTTTGGTGGCAAAGGTTTTAAAAATTTCTTATTGCTCTTATAAACCTTTGTGATTATCTGACAATGATTCATGTAATATTATTCTATATCTGACTTTGGCTGTTACCCATTACACCATGTTAACATATTTCAATAAGTAATCAATTTGGTTTCCAGTGTGCTGATTTGATTCAGCTTTCATTACTTGCCTAGTATTTATTTTTTAGGCATGTTGTCCATCTTAGTCTAGGACTGCCCTTTTTGCATTAGCCATTTTAGGATAAAATACTTAATAAGATTTGCATTTAAAAAATGAACTAGAGGAACTGGACCCCCTCCAGCCAGAACAAGTAATTATGTCATTTGTATTGCAAAGCAAGAGTGGCTATAAGCAATGGTATACTTTTTTAAAGATTGATAACCTTAAGCAGTATTATATTACACATAAAATGGCAGGTCTGACAGAGGAACTAAACGTGGGCAGTGTACAAAATCCTGAAAACTGTAGAGAGTCAAAAAGTTTTTACTTTGTCTTACGATGAACTACTCAATTAGAAGTAGTTATTTACAGTTTATATCTTTATTTTGAATTATATCTCTGTGCCATACATTGGACTTTCCCTGAGTGAACCCTACGTTTATATGGATAGCAAGGGTGCCACATCGTAGTGAATGAGCTCAAATTCCACGTGCTAATATTCAGAGGCCCAAGTTAGATTGTGTTGATAGGAAGTGGCCAAATAACATTAAGCCTGTTTAATTGCCTTGTGATCACTTAGGAGGCACTCAATCTGCTGAGCTGAAATTTTCAATTGTTGATAATGACTCTGAAAGCTGGAAATGCTATTAATATTACTACCATTGCTAAGAAGAATACAGTATGCCTTTATTGAACATTTCATACTCAACACTATGCTCCAAATGCTGTTAAGTACTTTACACATCTTATCTCATTAATCCTCCCCACAACTTTGCAAGGTTGTATTATTATTAGAAGAGATGAGGATTCTGTTTATGGAGGTTACATAGTAATCCCAGAATCACCAGCTATTAAAGCCATAGAATTGGAATTTGAACACTGTCTAGTTTAACTCTGGACCTGGTGTTCTTAATCACTATGGCATATTTATATAAACTAAAAAAATCTTTTAGAAAATATCCTTAAGATATTTTCCTAACAGAAGCAGCTACGACTACATTCCAGTGAATGACGGGGCATTAAAATGTTCTGGTCCTGAACTTAGATCTTTTCAACTAAAAGTGGTCCCCTAGTAGTTTTAGGGGTGAAGGGCTTATGATAAGAAGTTCCTAAATGATCAATTATGGTCTTTCTGTAGGACAAAAGTATACATACTATGCTATTTTGTAGGCATTGGTCAACTAGATATTTCTTAAACTTAACAAAACTGTTCTAAACCTTACCCTCACAGTGTTCACAGAAAGGGAAACAAAAAGAAATGCAAGGCAAATGGGAAAAGCAGTCTCATAAGAAAATCAAAATTCCACAGAGGTAACTAGCCAGTGTGATATGAACCAAGAATGCTGATGGAGAAATCTTCTTCTGCACTTCTCATGGGCTAAGGAAACAGATTTAGGGAGTTAAAAACTGAGAGGGCAATCTAGAGACAGCACCATCCTCTTAGACTTCAAAGAGAAGGAAATATATTTAGGGACCTTTCTGATGTTAAAAAACCATTATAATTTTGAAGCTTTGTTTTCCTTACTCTTCTCAATTGGAGATGCTAATGTTCAGTCATTGAATTCCATGGTTAATTGCTCAATATTTCAATCAACAGTCTACTTGAAACAATCAATCAATCAAATAAGTTTTCTGGTAGTTTATATTTTTCATACCTACAAATACATATAAACATATATGTATTTGTATTATAATTGAAGCTAAGCATTTTCTAGTTAATTATGGAATAAAAAGAATCAGTTTCCTAGGGCTGCCGTAACAAAGTACAATAAAATGGATGGCTTACACAACAGAAATGTAGTCTCACAGAATGAAGGCTACAAGTCTGATGGAAGGAATGGGAGTTTGAGATTAGCAGATGCAAACTACTGTATATATTGAATAGAACTGATAAACAACAAGGTCCTACTGTATAGCGTAGGGAACTATATTCAGTATCCTGTGACAAACCATAAAGGAAACGCATATGAAAAAGAATATATATATATATAACTGAGTCACTTTGCTATACAGAAGAAATTAACACAACATTGTAAATCAACTATACTTCAATAAAATAAAAAAAGAAGATGTCAACTAGACTGGTCCCTTCTGAGTCTTGTGAGAAAAAGTCTCTTTTGTTCCTCTCTTCTCACTTCTGGTAGTTTGCTAGCTCTCACTGATGTTCCTTGGCTTTTGGAAGTATCAGCTCAATCTCTGCCTTCATCTTCACATGACATTCTCCCTGTGTGCATGTCTATCTCCAAATTTTCCACTTTTATAGGGACGTCAGTCACATGGATGAGGGGTCCATCCTCCTGCAATAACATTGCATCTGGAATGATGCTGTTTTCAGATAAGGTCACACTGAGAAATTGAAAATTAAGATTTCAACACAGGCATTTGGAAGAGACATTGTTCAACCCAGACCATAAGTTTAACTTTGAAAAAAAAAAAGGAATGTTTAGTATCATAAAATATTAACATTGGAAGGGACTTTAGAATCCCATATTAATCTTCTACATGAGATTACCTGAGCTCAGAAATGAAGTGATTTCTCCACCTACCAATCACATAGCCAGCCAGTGGCAGAGCCGAGACTGGAATTCAGAGACATGTAAACACAATGTACTCCCTCCCACCCAGGCGGCAGCTTACTAGTAATAGTGCACTGGTATACATTATTTCATTTATAAACTGACTTTTTTCTAATAGGCAAATTAAATTGCTAAATAACATTTTTAAAGTTGGGACTCCATAGTTAAGTAGAAAATTCTGGAAGCTTACAAGAACAATATATTAAATAATTAAATAACAATAATTTAATCTCTCTCCAATTCATCTATTTCCAATGACACTTAGATAACAAGGGCATTATACAAAACTCTCTACTTCACTCTCTCAATTTATCTTCATCGTAACCCCAAAAGCTAGGTGCAATTATTCTCATTGTAAAGATGAGAAAAGGAGAAAGAAATCAAATAAGTTGACCGAACTCATTCAGATAAGTTACACAGCTAGGAATCAGACAGGTCTACTTGACCCTAAAGTGCTTTCTTTTTCAACTATGACTAAGTTGTCTCATTTTTTTTTTTTTTTTTTTTTTTTTTTTTTTTTTTTGCAGTACACGGGCCTCTCACTGTTGTGGCCTCTCCCGTTGCGGAGCACAGGCTCCGGACGCGCAGGCTCAGCGGCCATTGCTCACGGGCCTAGCCGCTCCGCGGCATGTGGGATCTTCCCGGACTGGGGCACGAGCCTGTGTCCCCTGCATTGGCAGGCGGACTCTCAACCACTGCACCACCAGGGAAGCCCTGTCTCATGTTTTGATTGTTGATATCATAAAATAATCTGTAAAGATGTAGCCAAGAAGAGATGAGGGATAAATCATTTTACATATAATTTTCTTATTGGAAAAAAATGGCCCCATGTGAGTAAAAATGTACCTTAGGTAAGAGTGTGTAAAGAAGAAATTCAGGGAACCAAAGTTGATTCATTGATAAAACTTGTAGTTAATATAAAAAAATGGTCAATAAATTTAAATAGACAAAGAGGAAAGAGTGGGGAGATTTGAGAACCAGGAAAAGATGGTGTCAGATGTCTCACATTAGGAAAATGTGAAGGCAGAGAGTTTATTGAACTAAAAGTCTATACTGGAAACAAAGATTACTCATATTTGTACCACCAGTCCTTAATCTGCAGTAAGTGATTAATAAGTAGTATAAATATGATGGAATGAAAACTTTGATATTGGCTACAGGAAGGCATTTTTCATAGAATTTTGAGGACAATAATGAGATGTAAGTAAACATACATAGTCCCATAATAATCTATCCTACTGGTTTGAAAAATGGATCCATGCAAAGGAGAATAAAAACCAACATTAACTGAACACCTTCTATGTTTAAGGGACTGTTTTAAAGAGTTTATAGACAACATTGCATTTTTTCCCTCAACAAATTTATAACGTGGGTGCTATTTTTTAATTTTTATTTTATATTGGAGTATAGTTGATTAACAATGTTGTGTTAGTTTCTGGTATACAGTAAAGTGATTCAGTTAATGCATATACATATATCTATTCTTTTTCAAGTGTGTACTTTTTTTTTTTTTTTTTTTTTTGCAGTACGTGTGCCTCTCACTGCTGTGGCCTCTCCCATTGTGGAGCACTGGCTCTGGACATGCAGGTTCAGTGGCCATGGCTCACGGGCCTAGCCGTTCCATGGCATGTGAGATCTTCACAGACCGGGGCATGAACCCGTGTCCCCTGCATCGGCAGGCGGACTCTCAACCACTGTGCCACCAGGGAAGCCCCAAGTGTGTAATATTTTTGATCTCCATTTTATAAATGAGGAAAGTGAGGTTTAGAAGTCATACAGTAAAGGGTGCACTGGATTATACAGAGCAATGTCACTCTCTTTCTTTCAAGGTAACATTGGTTTATAGTATTATGTAAGTTTAATATTTATAACACATTTTGACTTCTTTCAAATTAACTTGTTTCAAATTAACTTCAGATAAATACCCAGAAGTGGGGCTTCCCTGGTGGCTCAGTGGTTGAGAGTCCGCCTGCCAATGTAGGGGACACAGGTTCATGCCCCGGTCTGGGAACATCCCACATGCCGCAGAGTGGCTGGGCCTGTGAGCCATGGCTGCTGAGCCTGCGCATCTGGAGCCTGTGCTCCGCAACGGGAGAGGCCACAACAGTGAGAGGCGTGCGTACCGCAAAAAAAAAACCCAAAAAACAAAACAAAACAAAAAACAAAAACCAAAAAACCCAGAAGTGGAATAGCTGGATCGTATGATAGCCACTGATATCATCAAGGAGGAAGAAATGATATAAGAAGGAAGCTCACATGGTGGGTATTTAATAAATGTTGGATAAAGTGAACAGAAGTTTTAAGTTTTATTATGGATTGTGTGCATGGAAATGCTGAACAGCATAGGGGAGTCCTCAGGGGATAAAGCAGATGATGTTACAGAATGGAAAGAAACAGCAGAATCAAGAATCCTCATCAAGTGAAAAAATAGTCTATGAATGAGCATGGATAAATAAGGTAACTGTGTAAAAAGAGAAATACTTCATCATCTATTTCTATGTCTCATCAGATCTTAAATTCCAGGAATATGTGTAAGAAAGTTAAGTTTATAATGGTCACGAAACTCATGTAAACTTTTCTTATCCATGAAGTTTATATATTTCGCAATTGTCTATTTCCAAAAAGTTCAAATATGAACTATATTGTTAATATTGTATAGCCATAAAAATGTCAGCAGTAAGTTATTAAAACAGAGTAGGTGATGGGTGAATTACTATAGTGTGTGTGTGGAGAGTTATATTGAATTATTAACTGCCAAAATATTTTCATTTGTTTGATAGTAAAATACATAAACAACTGCTTTAATATATGGACAAGTTAAAATGTATGGGCAGCTGTTCACTTTACATTTCAAATATAAACACATTTATTTCACATTTATTGAGTTTCTATTATGTGCCAGATATTGTGCCAGGCTCCATGATGTCTTCCTATTTTTAAAATTAAAAAAAAAATTAAAAACCTTCTAGTTACAGTTTGTTAAACTTTATAAACCTTAAAACACTTAACTTCACTATTTTCTCCCAATTGAAGAATTTTTATATCCACTTCTTTCAAATGAATATAAATCTTTGCCAAATATTTTCTGAATGTTAGATGAAATTTCTTACAGGCTCAAACCATTATTCACTATGTTTATCATTAAACCTTAGAGGCTGAATGAAATATATATTCTCCATCTTTTTTGAGAAGATCGATAGTATGCCTTTAAACCTTAGAACCAAGCCAAAGATAGCTATTTTAGTAGATTGCCAAAAAATTTTGTCCAAGTACAGAAGCCATACCCTCTCAGACAATGGACCTAACTCACAGATTTAATAGGTAGATGGGATTATGTGAAGATAAACCTACCAAAGGAACATCAGTAGTTGTTTCCGTAGTAAATGCATTTTTCAATCACTACTGTCTCAGTAGAGGCAGAAGGTCCAGGAATAACGTTAATCTAATTCAGTCTTTTGGAAATACTCTCAATTAACACATGAACTTAGTCACCTCCCCTGCATACTCCTTAATCTACATTCTCCAACTCATAAATAGTGACATCAGCCTTCCAGTTTTTCCAAAATGGAAACCTTCAAGCTATTCTTGAGTCCTCTCCTCCTCCATAGCCAATCAAAGGTGAAGTTCTGTCAATTCAGCTTCTGAAAACGGATGACTTCATTTCCTTCTCCACTTCTTCCTTAATTCAAATGCCCACCTCCTAACCTGGACGAGTGCAGGAGTCACTACCCGCCCTCCCTCGCTCTGGCTTATTCTGCCCTTCCAGTCAGTCCTTACTGCACCCAAGTTAGAAACCTGACTCGTCATTGCCTGCATAAAAGCCTTTTAAGGGCTATCCAATGAATCCAAACAATGCTAACGAATCTAAACCATCCTTTTTATGGAATTCATGTGGAGAGACCCATGGTCTTTTCAGATCCAGGCATCCATAAAAGAAATGACATTGGTATTACTAAATATTTTTACTACAATTTTCTTACTAATGTAGATTTATTAAATATTTACAATTGTTCCAACAAGAGTTTTAATTTCCTTTCTAAATATATACATACATATCATATATTATATGTGTTTTTATATATATATATATGACATATATATGTATATATTTATATTTTACTTTGTTTGGAAAAACTTGGTAGGATGCTTTAAATCTTAGTAATAATCTAAAGATGGCCATCTCATTAGATTGAAAAAAATGTGGGCTAAATACCCTAGTTTATAATTCAGCAAAATGTTTGGAGGAGGCTCAGTAAGAATGATGAATGGTAAAGATGGAATTATTACTCAAGTCTCATTTGTGACAGTTGACTTCCGTGATATTTATCTTACATTTTTCTTTTTGGCTGTGTGTGTGAGTGTAATACGCCTTATATATTATCATTGGTCCATCTATTATTATATTAGCAGCAGGAGATTTCCATTGACTAGTTTCTCTCTACTTGCTTTTTCTTTCTTTAAACCTTCATGCTGTAATGCAGAAGATTTATTTTCCATGATTTATTAAAATGTAATTCTAAGGTGACTCCTTATCAAGGAAGTAATCTGCAGGCTATCTTTGTTTAAACTTGCAACCTGCTTTGTCAAGGAAAAATGCCTATGAAACTTTCATTATAATAGACAGCTTTTCATAATGAATGAAAAACAGCTATTATGATTGAAAACAAATTGCTCTGAAACATATTCTTTGAAACAATGTGCTGCTTAATTGTATTTTGGAGGAGGGGGGAAGCAAAGGCAATTTATTTAATTGGTTACATTTTTCAGTTCTATAAATTAATTTGCACTACCCAATATCACTTAATTTTTCCCTAGGAAAGCTTTTGCTTGCCCTAGCAATATTATAACTGCTAATTCAATTACACTGAAATTGTTTAATAGAAAATATAATTGCTTATTCATACAGAATACCCATTAAAGAAGTGCAAAACATGAACCCGAGGGTTACTGCATATTAATACTTTGGGAATAAAGATAGGAAGGTTGTGCAGAGAAGGTGCTGGCTGATCTTTAATTGTTCATCACCTGCCTCCAAAATAATATGAATGGACCCAAACTAAATGACCACTCATTACAAGTTTCAATTTAGGAGCTTGGCTGGGGTCAGCAGATTGCTTATGCTGATCTCAATGATTTGAAGTTGTGATTACCATAAGCAATTTAAATGTTATTGATCTCCCCTTCTGAAAGTTGTAATTGAGCATAGATGTTGGACCCAGAGCTCTCCAAACTAAATTGTACTCTGAAGCCCTTGCTGGATTCCTGCAGGAATCAATAAGCAGTCAGTCACATTAACAATGAAATAGGTCCATTAACATACAGTGCTATTGGTGAAACTTTATTTAGGAAGGGTGTTAGTTCACTTCATTGTTTTATCAATGAATCTTGGCTGTACAAGGAAAAGTATTGCTTTAATATGTGTAATAAGCTGGTAGGAAAATGAAATTATATATTATAAATATATAGAATGTGACTAGGTAGGCAGTTGAGTCCATCTGTGAGAGTCATTGTGATTCATATCATCTTTTTACTGTAAACAGAAGTTTCATATGACTGGAATTGCAGCTTGCTGCTGCAGTGCTTTGCAGTAATTCAGAATTTTGACTTTTTTTTATTAGATACAATGTTTCCCTCCATCAAGGTTAAGTACATCTTGAAGTCTCCATGGTTCAGTCGTAAGTAGTGGCTTGTTAAAGGAAGCTATATGACCCATCCTGCTGGGCCAGAGAGAGAAAGCTGGGAATTCAAACAGAAATCTAAACAGTTCCAAGCCATTTGGGACCGTATCTTATACCCAGAGCACTACTGAGTTGTGGTAACAACTCTGGCCTATCTATTATTATCAAATTATAAAATACTTAAAACTGTGTCTGTTAAAACTTTATGACAATTTTTCAAAAATAAATCAGTCTTATTTGTCTCTTCCATTCATTTCCTAATCAAATGATGAATAGTAAACTCTTGAGGATTCCCAACCTCATGGAAATTTTACACCTCAAGAAGGGTGAGGATAATAATACCATCACCTAAGAAACTTCCTGCTAATCCCGTGAGTTTTGGGGTGTTTGGATTACTGACTGCCCGGGACCCTCTAACTTGGCACAATGCAGTAGAGGGAGGAAGAAAGCGGAATTAAAAGCTTTCTGTCCGATTTTTATTATTTAAGATTAATTTAACCATAGTACACAGAGCCAAGTTTTATTTTTGGGTTTTCCTTACTGAGTAACCTCTAAGTAGACTGAGCTCCGGAATGGTGGAGAAATGGGAAGAGAATGTCAGATCAAGAGCCATGGAGTGAGGTGGAGAATCTTACCTGATTTAGAATGGGGTGCAGGTTTTTCCTAGAATATCTCAAAGAGTTCTGGAACTCAGCTTCTCAACTATGCCTTTAGCCCTCGGGGACCTTGATGGGATACATAAAGCCCAGCAGGAAATTTTACTTTGAATATGGCCTTGAGTCATGGCTTTTCTATGGGGAAATTCTACAAGGGGGCTTTGCTTAAACAATCTAAAACAAGAATAATGATTCACATGGGGCTATGGAAGAGGCATATTTTATGAATCTGAATGCTACAGTTTTTAACCACTTGTGTTGTAGAAATAAAAGGCTAAATGGATTGGAAATGTTACTAAATCTCTCTAGATCTCAGTTTCCTCAGTGGTATAAGGATAGTAGTGGAAGATGTTTCGTATGTAAGGTTGATGTGGGGATTAAATGAAATAGTCCACGTAAGGAATTTAACATAGTGCCTGGTACAGGAGGAGCTCTCAATAAAAGTTAGTTGTTAGTAGGACAACATATATCTGGGTTACCTGGGATAGCCTCGGTTTCTTTAGTGTCCCCTTGCAATGGTTTGGATGAAAAACTAAATGTCCACTTGAGCTATTCTTATCAATCAGTGAAATGGTGAGTGAAAAGTCTGACGTGGCAATTTTCTGCTGAAGAAATCAGAAATTGAGGGAACTCTAGAGGCCATGTGTTTGATTGGAGGGTCAGAGTTCATGAAAGGCGAGGTGAGGGGGGGTACCCAGAACACAGATGGGTCTAGAGCCATGCTAAACATCTTCTCTCACATACCCTTACTTTCCTTTTAAGATCTCTGCCCTCTCTTCCATTGTTCTCTTTTCCTCCCAGGCACTCTCATCCTGAGTGCGTCAGTCCCAGGCTGCTTGAGACTGCTCAGTGCTTCCCATGATGGTGTCTAAGACAGGTCAGCTTTTTTGGAGCAATGCTTCATGTTCTGGGTGTTGTGGTTTTTGTTGTTGATCACCTCCAGCTTAACCACTTCTAATCACCATTCTCTGAGCTCCATCACTGGTAAATAAGCTCATATCTAATTTCAGATTAAATTGCAATGGCTTTTTAAAAAACAAGTCTTTATTGAGTGGATCATTAAATGAATGAACACTCATATGGGGGCATTTGTGTTTTAATAGATGCAGTCCCTTAACCGTAATAAAACCCTCTGAAAAGGTAACTTTTAGGCTCTATGTCAGGCTGTTAATGGAGATAGTATAAAACAAGAAGCTTTCTTGGTGTCTCTTAAATCATATGGCGTTGGTGATTATTTGACCTATGTACACAGTGGAAGATATTTAAGAGAATATTCAGAGGAAGATGATGTAGGATAAATGGGTCAAGTGGCTACTGAATAATTAAGTAATAGTGAAACAAAATAGAATAGGGAGAATAATAGGTAATAGGGAGTAATAGGGAGTAATAGGGAGAAAAAGACAAAATAAAGTGGGGTTTGCTTTGGGAATAACTGAAACTAAGAGGATAATGAGTTATTTCAATGAATTAGCTTGAGTTCGAATGCCAGTTTCATCACTGACTATGGGGCTGTGAGCAAGTTACTTTACTATTATAAGATTCATCTGTAAAGTTGGTATAAAAATACTACTAACTTTCTAGGTCATGAGATTTATGTAAAAGAATCTATGTAAAAGCACTTCCTATACTGTCTGGCATATAGTGAATGCTTAATAGTAATTATCATGAAACACAATGCAGTCGAAACACAAATTAACATTTCTCCTATTACAGTTTTATTTTCCCCACTTTAATATATCTAATGACATAGATAGAAAAAGCTTCCATGATTTATCTTCCTTCTTCTCCCGGGCTGGTAGCAACTAGAGAAAAGTTTTTCTGTTGTTTTTCTTCCTTTGGAAAAATCGGTAGTTTTTCTGGTGAAAGTGTGATTTCTTTCACCTTTATGGTGATATAGTTTCAGAAAATTATATGATTAAAAATGTAACTCTAGGGTTTCCCTGGTGGCGCAGTGGTTGAGAGTCCGCCTGCCAATGCAGGGGACACGGGTTCGTGCCCTGGTCTGGGAGGATCCCACGTGCCACGGAGCGGCTGGGCCCATCAGCCATGGCCGCTGAGCCTGTGCGTCTGGAGCCTGTGCTCCACAATGGGAGAGGCCACAACAGTGAGAGGCCCACGTACCGCAAAAAAAAAAAAAAAAAAAAAGTAACTCTAAGAGCCCTGTGAAATAATTAAGCAAGGGCTGTGCGTGTTTTGCTAAAGGGCAAGTGTAACGCCCAATCAGCAAGCTATCAATTGTTGTAATTCCATCGTAGAGTACCGGAAGGCAGGCCTTCAAGAACCAGGCCGTCTTCCCTGAATTCCTATACAAAGGTACTCATTGGTATTATTGTGACAAATAACCTCAACATTTCAGCCCCTGAACATGATAGTTATGTGTTTTCTGCTCAAGTGACAGTCAGTTCAACGTCCCTGACTGGTATGAGGCTTTATATGCTGACACTGACACCAAGGATCCTTCCATCTTGGGGCCCCTCCATGGCCCAGATCTTCGCAGTCCTCTGCTATATATGTGATGTAATTAAATTATTGGATACCTTACAAATGAAGACTGGGGAATTCTCAAAGAGAAAGTCCTTTTGATTTCCCTTTGACTGCTTTCTCTGAGCCCATGCCTCATTTTCTCCCGTGCACATGTTTACCTGATACAGCAGTGCTGTGTGTTCTACAGACTTGGAAAAACAAACTCGAAATACTGTACTCCTGCATCAACATTACCTCTTAGCAGAGGAGTAGTGTATGTGTGACCAACCTGGGCTCCAGATGTATCTTAGATGCGCGACTAGAAGCTTTCCTTATTGGACTTTAATTTGGATAATGGCAAAGTGGAGCGTGGTGACAAGATGTGTGCTTAGACAAGGAAGAAAAGCTCCACTGACCCAGTAGGAGATTGTTTTTAAGCGGAATCCTTTGAACCCAAAAATTATAAAAGGCAAGGTGAATACATGAAGCTGTTTCTCTATTCATTTTACTCTGAAGGAACTGCAATTGGTGGGAAAGTATGATCAACCAGATTCAACTCTATCCACATCTTGTATTTTAAGATCTAAATTTAACTGGTTAATATTTAAATGAATTGGAGCTCTTAGTCCATAAAGTGTGATAGGCTTTGCTCCCAATTTTACATCTCCTCATCCCTTCAAACTTAGTCCTTTCAGCCTTTCTCTTTCATATCTTTTGGTTTGTATGTGTTCTCAGTTTTTAAACTATTTAGGTCTCTCTGGATATAAGGATGAAAATTCATTTTTTAAAAAAAGTTTCATTGGATTAGAGTTGATTTACAATGTTGTGTTAGTTTCTGCTGTACAGCAAAGTGAATCTGTTATACATATACACATATCCACTCTTTCTTAGATTCTTTTCCCATATAGGCCATTACAGAGTATTGAATAGAGTTCCCTGTGCTATACAGTAGGTCCTCATTAGTTATCTATTTTATACATAGTAGTGTGTATATGTCAATCCCAATCTCCCAGTTTATCCCTCCCCCCCCACCCCCTGGTAATTGAAAATTCATTTTAATGGAGATATTTGTGTATACTTAAAGACAATTGTTTCTATGTTTAAGAACGATAAGTTAGGAAAATGGGGTTAACAGATACACACTAGTATATATAAAATAGACAAACAAAAGACTTTTACTTTACAGCACAGGGAACTATATTCAATATCTTGTAATAACGTATAATAGAAAAGAATCTGAAAAAGAGTACATACATATGTGTGTATAAATGAATCACTTTGCTGTACACTTGAAACTAACACAATATTGTAAATCAACTATACTTCAATAAAATTTAAAAGAAAAAGAATAAAGAATGATTATAATAAACCGATTACTAGTTATTATATTTTTAAAAAGACATGCACCATTTCTGATTTCTGCTCACACGTGTTGGCCAGAATTTACAAGGCCATACTGAACCCCAAAGGAGTCTGGCAACTCTAGTGTAATTTTGTGACCTGGAAAAAGAAAAAAGGGATTTATGAATGGTTCAGGATCTTTGCCCCCAATCCCTCTCACAGAAACCCGACATCTTTAAATAGCTATCTAGTTAAGCATAATGAGTGTGATGACAAGTGCAGGATTTGACTGTATGTAATTGAACTTAAAAATTTTTCCCCAGTTTTATTGAGATATAATTGACATACAGTACATATAAGGTGAAGTATACAGCATAATGATTTGACTTGTAATTGGACTTTGACACTTTTGAGAATGTCGTTATTAAAACTTGACTAATACAGCTTACTTTTGTCATCGAGCCTTAAATTCATAAACCTTGATTTAAGATATGTTTTGATACTACACTGAAGAAGAAAAGATTGCTATTTTGAGGTCAGTAGATGTGAGCTACTTGAACAGAAGAAGAATGAGTCTCCTAGGACAGTTAAAGCAGAGGATATTGTTTACATCAGCGTGGGACAGAATGAACCACTGCTCCAAACTGTAAGAATCCCAATTAGATATATGTTTCCTCTGGATGGAAACTGGTAACAGAGATAAAGGAGGAATTAAATAATTAACTCTATGTTTCTTTATCTTGACACACCTTCTCTCTCTTTTTTTTTTTTTTTTTTTTTTTTTTTTTGCGGTATGTGGGCCTCTCACTGTTGTGGCTTCTCCCATTGTGGAGCACAGGCTCTGGACGCGCAGGCTCAGTGGCCATGGCTCACGGGCCCAGCCGCTCCGTGGCATGTGGGATCTTCCTGGACAGGGGCACGAACCCGTGTCCCCTGCATGGGCAGGCGGACTCTCAACCACTGCGCCACCAGGGAAGCCCACACCTTCTCTTTTGTGTCAGGTATTAAAAACCTGCTCACCTTGAAATCTTGAATATTGAACATTTTGATGTTTCACCTTTTTTTCCTGAAGATTTCACATTTCCCACAATTTTGTAGCACTGATAACTATCACTTCTCCCCCAATAATCCCAGTTCTATGCAACTTGTAGAAGGCAGAGTGACACTGAGACGTCATAGTGGGTGGCAGATGACTTTGGTGAACAACTATTTCTGCTATTAAAATAAAATGACAGGGCTTCCCTGGTGGCTCAGTGGTTGAGAGCCCGCCTGCCAATGCAGGGGACACGGGTTCGTGCCCTGTTCCGGGAAGATCCCACATGCCGCAGAGCGTCTGGGCCCGCGAGCCATGTCCACTGGGCCTGTGCATCCGGAGCCTGTGCTCCGCAACAGGAGAGGCCACAACAGTGAGAGAGCCACGTAACGCAAAAAATAATAATAATAATAAAATAAAATAAAATAATAGGAAGCACCACAGAGAGGGTTCTTTATTTGAAAAAAAATGGGGTTGTCATATAATATAAAATACAAATCTAAGGGCTTTTGGCAGTCACTAATCTCATGTGGTATGATTATCACTAGAAGATAAATGTAACATCCACCTTCAAGATTCTGTGAAAGATGCTTTACGTGAAAGGCAAGACAGTGCTTCCTGGCCTACTGCTTACATGTGTAGCAATTTATTATATGAAATGCAAAGTACAACTCAGACAACTTTTGAGTGCTTATTGAAATTGCTAGGCAAAAATAGCTTCCTCCATGTTACATTAGCATTTTTCTGGTTTAGACCAGCTCATCTTTTTGAATTGGGGTGCATGAACCATCACATCCAAAATATAAGTTTAATATTTATATTTAAATATTTTTCCTTTCAAAATGGAATGATAACTCATATTATACACAATCTATTCTGAAAAAATAAAACCAGTCAGATTGCAGTTTTTTGTTCCCCTCAGATACCTAAGAATCGTAAGAGCTGAAATCTTAATGTTGAGGGGATCAGGGATGTTTTTAATGGTCAAGGGTGTCCGTTATTCCACTTTAAAAAAGTTCTTAGATCTTATTAATAATTTTATATACCATAACATTCACCTTAAACGTTTGCTATTATGTCTAAAATATTATTCTCTGCTTAATTGTTTTCAACAAGCATTTTTATTGAACATCCACCAGGCAAAAAAGTACCATTTCGAGTGCTCTGGAACCTTCTGCTTTCGTTTATTAATTATTCCCAAACAGAATGTCTGCTTCAGACATTAGTTTCTGAAATAGAATTGAATCTTAATTAGTTCAAGAGAAACTCTTACTTAAGTGGTCTTAGAGAAAATGCACTCATTTCCCCTCTAATATATCCTCCTGTTGTTTGACTGTGATGAGAATGGTCTCTTAAAAGAGGCCTCAGGTGTTAAACCAACTGTTCAGGCTCATTGTCAGCTGCTGGTTTCTAGAGTATTAATTCAAAATTAGTGAAAATATAAGACTATGTCTACATTGGCCAACCCCATTGCGAAATTGAGCAATTTTCAGCTAAGGGTGCAGCATTCTCTACAATGCCCTTGAGGAAGATTCAGAAACTCATTCTATTTCCATCTGCTTCCATCATTAGAGAACGCAGTTGATTGATTCAACCTCACTAACAATAAGAATGGATGCTGTTTAACTAAAAGGTGAGTAGTACAGGTGTAATCGCTATGCCAAAATTAATAAAAATAAGCATGCTCTCGGTCAGTTTATATACATATATATATACATAAATATACAACTTCATATATATATAATTTTTTTAAGATAATTTTACTATTTGAAGACTGAAATGACCTTATTTGTATTGGATCCTTGTTATTATTAGGTGAAAAGTGCAAAAGAAGAATGGGCATCCATGAGCTGGCTGCTGCCTTTTCCCTCAGTCTTCCTTTCAGGAAAGGAATACTGAATACTAATATCACACATTTTCTGCACCACTGATTGAGCGCCTATGATATTACATTATTAGAAACATTATTGATAATATTATTGGTGGTATTCAGTGTATAAAACTTATATCTCTACAAATATCAAGAGTTTCTTTTGAGTAAAAATCTGTATATAGTTAAAATTCTTTGTGGAGCCTAGTGCAGTGCTGTATACAGAGTAGACACTCAGGAAATATCTGTTGGAAGATAGATTAATCAAGAGCATTATTATTATTAATTATTTTTTTTGCTGTACGTGGGCCTCTCACTGTTGTGGCCTCTCCGGTTGCAGAGCACAGGCTCCGGATGCGCAGGCTCAGTGGCCATGGCTCATGAGTCCAGCTGCTCTGTGGCACGTGGGATCCTCCCGGACCAGGGCGCGAACCCGTGTCCCCTGCATTGGCAGGCGGACTCTCAACCACTGCGCCACCAGGGAAGCCCCAAAAGCATTATTTTATAAACCACTTATTAAATGCTAAAGTTACAGACTGCTAGTTGCCCCGCCCCCTCCCAGTGTCTATTCATCCCTTCTTTTTTGTAAGAACAGAATCCTCCCTACCTCCCAACTCCAGTTTTAGCAGGGCACATGGCTGTCTAGTTAAGGACTACATTTCTCAATCTTGCTAGCAGCTAGATAATATGTTCAATGTCTAGGTCATTTCTTTAACAATGAAACTGCTTGTCTTTTACTTCTTTCACATTTTCATGGGTAGTGGTGAGCCTGCTTCACCCATGCGAGATAAGCAACACTTAGAAATGGTAGAAAACAAAGCAGAAGGAATCTACATGGGGAAAGCTGTGTATAAGTTCCCCTATCTCTGCACTGTTAAATGTGAGAAAGCTAGAGTCCTATTTTATTTGAGTGATTGTATTTTGTGGTCACTTTGTTACTGCAGCTTCGCTAGCACTCTAACTCACAAAAATGCAAAATGCTCTTTTCCATAGCTGCCATTCTAGAATTCCATGGACCCACTCATGGTCCTACACTAGGACTGTGATAATCTAAGAAAGCAGCTTGGCTTGATTTGTGAGAGCATCTGTGGCCTACAGAAGAGTAGAGAACATTAAGGATGTGTTAAGGATGCCCGCTCTTGAGTAAATTATGGGCAAAACTTGTCAAGGCTTAAGTCTTCTTTGTAGAGAGGTGCTGTGCCCTCAGAAGTCAGCATCTCACAGATGATCAGAGTAAGCTATCCTTTGTTGGTTGTGCAATTTGTAACTCGGCCTCAAATAAATTCAACAGGAATGTATTTTAGGTTTTGTAAAGAACAAAAACTGAAGCTGAAACTAGCCTTGGATAATTAAAATATCATTTTTTTCTAAAAGCCTCCAGGTCTTCACCAAAAAAACTGTAAACAAATTGAGGATAGAGATTGTTTCATGTTTCTGCTTACACAGAAATTATATTTCTATACATAGTAAAACAGGAAATTCATCACTGGGGCTCAGCTGAAGTTTGTTGACTTAATTGTTCAGAATTCAGAAGTTCAAGAATATTACAGGTTTTCTAGTTCCTACGAGTAATAATTAGAATGTTTCACTATAATTTACTAAACTAAATATTATTTTCCCATAATTGGGCACTGTTCTATACTGTTTATAGTACAAAAAGAAATGTTCGGGGGATTTTTCAAAACACAAAAGTTTTAAAGGACTGCTAGAGTTATTTGGGCTTATAGCTGTCCTTCAGCTGGGATTTCCAGAAATATTTGCTAAAATGTTTATCCTGCATTTTAGATCAAGAAAACAGGATTTATTTCTGATCAGTGTTAATGTATTTACAGAAAAGAAAAGTCTCTGCATTACAACCAGGTCAAGTTTGCTTTTTTGAGCAATTAATTTAGATGTTATATTAATAAAAATTTTCTCCATCATGCTAAGCTTTCAAGGCAAAAAGAGGTTTCTCATTGGTAAATTGTTGGTTTCATCTGGGTAAACAGGAGTTGCTCATGTAGCAATTGTTTGTTTCGGGAAGATTCTCTGTTTTTTGCCTTGTGTTGATCCTCACCATAAAAAAACAGCCTGGGATAGGTAACTTTTCTGATTTATACTGATATAGATAATGATTAACAGTGTCTAAACACTTCATCTGTTGCTCAGTTTTAAAGAGCTGATTGAATCATTATACATTAAAATATAGTCTTTTGAAGATTTTTGGCCATCCCTTCTAGAAAATGTGGCATCTTTTAAATTGATTGAAAAATAATATCAAAATTCAATAATGGACTCTAAAAAAATTGAATGACTTAAGAGTTGACTATTTTTTCCAAGATCCTGAGTTTTTGAGATCATTCTAAACTTCCCATTTTTTGGAGAGCATTTTTAAGCTAAAAACAATTAAGTTTTGAGATCCATTTAATTTTTACTTCTTTTAAGTACCAGCATAAACATCTGCCATCTGGCATGGAAATTACCTCATATGGCGGGACGAGAAATGAGATTTTTTTTAAAGTTCTTTGTCTTTGATACTTTTTCCTGCCGCATTTTCCACTAGTGTAATTTGAACCTGACTGTATTTAAATAACCATTTATCGTCATAATGGAAAAGCCGACTTAAAAACACATAACTGCTGTCATTCCAGGAGACTGTATTAAGGAAACATAGAATTTGCCATTCTAGATCAGACCATTTGTCTGTCTTGTCTAACACTTGCCTCTGGCAGTGACCAATATTGAGGACATTGGAGAACAGCAGAAGTATGCAACATGAACACAAACCATTATTTAGGGGAATAATTATTTTCTCAGTTGGTAATCTTACACTATGGGATATTAAAATTGAATCACCTCTACCTGTTTATTTTATTAATATTTTTAACAATCAATAAGCTAACCAGTTTTGTTAAAATTATTTTAGTGAATGATAATTAGCTATGGTATTTCTGTATACAAAATTTTCTTATGCAACTAACACTCAGTTTTTTAATGCTGTGATTTTTACATATGAGGAAAATATGGAGAAATTTGGGCTATACAGCAAAAAACAAAAAAACAGAAAACCAAACCAAACAAAAAAATCTAAACCTTTAATTTTGGCTTGTAGTTCAAAGTCTAGATAAAAATGTATTTACTACAAAATTTCGGTTTACAGGTCCAGAAGACAATCTAACACTATCTAATTTGATACTAAATCTACCATTGATGGTAGCAGAATAATCCTATGCTGAGTGATTAATGGATAGACCAGAATATAGGCCTACAAATTTGTATATTCCCTGACAACTCACCAGTGTTGTGGAAAAACTATTACAGAGACAAATTCATCCATAATACGTCTCTGAAGTTATAGGTAGATGCAATGAACAGAATACTTACCAAGTGTAGAGCTCAAATGAACACACACTTACACACACACATGCACACACACACACACACACACACATACCTCTGTAATGCTCCAGTCATATCAAATTCCTGGTGTTCCCTAAGCCCATCACCTCTGTTCATCCCTTCCTTACCTCTCCCTAAGCGAATATAAAAGACTTTCCTCTGAGATTATATAGATTATGCACATTCTTCTCTAAAACTACTTTAATCCCTCGAGGATTTCTAAATGCATAAAATCTGTATACTCTGTCGGCCAACTTCTCACCTGGCCCATAAAAGGTACTTATAAAACAGCTTTTCTCTTACCTCCTTGACAACCAAAAAAAAAATTGAGGGTCAAAGTGAATCTGTTAATTAACAATACTGCCCAAACTACGAATACCACTAACAATGTGACCACCTGTTTTGAACCAGATCTTCTCAATATTTAGAAATCAAGAGTTTTAAATAATTTGGGCAAATACCTGCACAACTGATTACTTAGCTGAGCTGAAAAACGGTGAGTCTTAGAGGCTGGAGACATTTCCACCCTCCAAGGTGCTGATGTGTCAACTGCTAATTTAATAAACTTTCTTCCTGAAGTGGCTAGTGTCTTTGGAGATTTTTTTTAAATTTGTTTTTACTCTTATTGGGGAATAGTGAAATCCTACATGGCCATGGATAACTAAAAATAACCAAATGGAGATGCTTAGAGGGTGAATGAGTTTTAAAAATGCTCTTTAAGTAGGTAAGCAGTTGAAAATGGTTTATTTCAATTGGCTTTGTACTGAACTGGCAGCAAATGGAGAGGCCCAAAAAAAGCCAAAAACAAACTAAAAATAACTCATCCCTTCCTAAAATAAGTGATGGAATGTTTACTTTGAGCCAAGCTCCGAAGACATCTGGAAATCCTTGAGTCAGTTCCTTAACTTCTTACATTTTGTAGGTTAGTCTTTCCATGAAGGCAAAAAGAACTTCCTTAGCACAAATGTTTCTTCTAGCTGAAATCAGTCCCTGCCTTTTACATGAAGCATGTATAGTCAGAAATAAACCTTGCCAAGATTCCATCCATATTTCTACTAGACAATTTTCAAATCTGTAGGCTAGAATCTTGACTTTAGTATAAGATAAGGCTTATGTATCCCTCTAAGTCAGTGGTTCTCAAAGGGAACAATCTAATCTCTGCATCCCTCCCTCCCCAGGACATTTGGCAATGTCTAAAGATGCTTTTATTGTCACTCTCGTGGGGTTAGTGCTGACATAAAGTGGGTAGAGGCCTAGGATGCTGCTAAACATCCTACAATGTACAGGGCATTCCCCCCACAAAAAGAATTTTCTGGTCCAAAATATCAATCGTGCTATGGTTAAGAAACCCTGCTCTAAATGGAGGGCATTAGGAACACAACCAAAGAAAGTTTTGGCATGTCTGACCACACACTCTGGAAGGAGAATTCTATTCAGTATACTGTGAATTAAATTAAGCATAAATATATACAATTATAAAAGTAATACTTTGGGCTTCTCATACCAATTTTTTGTATTCCTCTCTAAGAACTGGAAAGAGCCATTTTGTGGATTTCTAGCTAGCTCCTCAGTTTTCCGGTATTGCTGATATTCCTCCTACACCATTCTTGACTGTGTTCTGTGTGTTTTGACTGGTCATGTCCTTGCTTCATGGTTTGTGCTGCTATTTGCTATTCACAAATCATGAAGAATGCAGTGGCCCCAAGTTAATTTTAGGTAGCAATCTTTGTCATCTTATTTCTATAGGGAAATAAGATGCTCAGCAGCTCTGTGTCTAACGTGAGCATTCTGTGCCATCCCGGACCAGAGGGAGAGATTTGTTCCACAACCTTCCACAGAAAGGATCCCTCCTGAGCAAGTTCCAGTCAGAAAGTCATCCTTCGTGGACTGTTAACTATAAACACCATGACATTCCTTGAGTAACACCAGTAAACATCTTCTCATCCTTCCCACCCTACTTGTGGCAGCTGCTCAAAAATTGTTTTCTGTTTAACCATTGTATGCCCAATAGCAAGAAGGAAAAATGTCATTAAATTGACAGGACGTGCAAAAGTGTCTTTGCAGCTCCAGGTGAAGAACTGTAAGGATGATTTCTAATTTTAGATTTCCTGAGAGGGGAGTTGCATTACCAGCTGCCATCCACCCTGTCATTTCTGAACCAATAGAAAACATACTTAAAAGAGTTTGCCCTTGTTGGATTTCATTCAAACTTGTTAAGGCTCTTGGCTATCCACACCAAAACGGACTTTCAAAATTACTTGACCCCAAAGCTGAATACATACCTCTGATATATTCTCCAATGATTAAGCTTGAAAACAAGCATTGTCTTAGGCCAGACGACTGGCTTAATTTTCCATTGTCATTGCTTTTCCCCTCACTGACAAATCAGAAACCTCTATCCCCTTTCCTTGCTGTCCCTACCCCACTGCCAGCTTTATTGCTTGACCATTTCTGAAGACACAAAAAATGGTTATCCTCAGATTATTTTTGAATGAGAGTAATAATAATAGTAAGACTAAAATCCAAATTCAGAGAAGACACGTGTTTGATTCAGAAGCCCGTGTGTTTGTGCATGATGTGAAAGGTGTACTGAGAAGATATTAATCGTATTTTCTCCTTTCATTTTACATGAAAGCTGTCATTACTGGGACAAGAATAAAATGAATATAAGTATGATAAATGATAAGCACATATGGTAGTCAATATACTACTTGGAGAGAGCATGCTAATCAACCCAGACAGTGGGCTAATGCACCCTGCGAGCAAGCATCTGGGAGAGATTCTAAATTTGTAACTCAGGGAAGCTTGGCATTTAACTTGAGCTGCTTTTGGCTTGAGGTGAAACAAAGGGTACAATCATGATCCATTTATGGATTACAGTAGCAAATGTCTCAGAAGGTGCCTTTGCAAGACCGTGGAAAATGCAAAACCAATGCTATCTCCCTAACAAGGCTTAGCATATACATGAATTGTTCAATGAATGTTAAAGAATGTTCATAAAAATGGGTGAGAGATTCCCACACCTATTTTTTTTAATGAACAGTGAAAAGGAAGAGTAAGAGAATCAATGAGTTCTCAGTTTGAAAGCTTTGTTTTTTGTATTAAAGCTGATGAACATAATTTAAAAAATGCAAGTGCTGAAGTCTCTAGGCTATTGGGGATCTGCCATCTTTTAAAACACACTTTTTAAACTTGATTCTTAATTATTCATAGATAAATGAATCCCGGTGCTTTTGATGATCTCAGTATCTCTTACATAACTTCAGTTTTAATGGCAATACCGTTTCTGTTTTCCTATTCCAGTTAGCCAAGAAGCTGGAAAAGTAGGAAGTTTATGGTCCTGTGATTCCTACTAAAAAGCATTTTTTCGCTTCTAAGAGGAGTAGAATAGACAGCAATTGAACTAAATAGAAATATGGCTTGCTAGATTGGGTTTATGTTAGTTAAGAATTAATTTTGGAAATAGCAATTCTATTGCTGATTTGGGGGATGAATAGTAATTCTTATTAACATCAGTCACCTTAGCTCTTCCTTCTGGTATTTCAGAGGTGCCTCTGTTGAACTCTCTTTCCAGGGGGCTGATGAATTAATTAGTATTTACCAAGCATCTACTATGTGTCTGATTCCTTGTTAGGTACATAGAGAGCCGCAGGTCAAATGGTACAGTAAAACAGAAAACCTATAACCACCTGGAAAACTCTAATTGCTGTCTGACAGTTCAGGAGAGTTGAAGATATTGAAAAAGGGAGGAAAAAATGATCATGGCCAGAAAGAGGAAGCAGATACCTCAACTGCTATCTTACAATCTACCACCACATGCCTCCACTCTTGTATCCCTGCTCCAAATCCAGTGAGGACTTGGTAATATACAAGCAGCTGGTGGAGAATAACCAAAAGAGTGGAAAGGGGGATAACCCCAGGGAATGGAGCTAGAGGCTAAGAAGTGGTGTGATGTGGTGAGGGCACAACTGAAAAGACTCCTCACATCTTTAGCCATCATAACCTAGTTGACAGACATCAAAGACATTGCAGGATGGGCAGAGAGCCAGCAGTGGTTGTGAGGTAGTTGCCAGCTTTACTTACCACCAACTGAATTGATATTGTGCTCTGTGATTTAAACATTAACATAAGTGTATAATAATTGTTGTTGTTCTATATTTTAACTATTCCATAAATATTCAGAAAGGACAATATATCAACACTGTCTATACAACAACTTTCTCTCAGCAAACATTTACACTCATTGTCTACTGTATTTCTGGCCCTATGTAAGGACTGAATAAACAGAAATGACTAAGACATGGTCCCTGTCCTCAAAGAAGACAACCTAATGGTGTACTTTCTTCTGAAATATGCTGATATTGTTATCATACCAGAATCATGGTTATGGTTGGTTAAACACATTGGTTGAATGTAGTCATTTTTTTGGCTGAACCAACGGAAGTTGAGCCTCTTTAGCCAGAGGATAATTTTTAGATGAAGTGGGACCTGAAGGAAGGATTTGAATACATCAAAGGGAGAAAGGGCATTCCACATGGATGGAAATATGGAAGGGAGGAAGAATCTAGTTTTTAGAAGACAGCATGGCATCTGCCTGACAAGCAGTCAAGGTCATTCACTGAAATCAAGTGGGAGCAAAGGGGATTTCTGCATTGCTTAAAATGTAAATAAAGTCTTTGGAAAGAGATCTGGCTATGAAATCAGGAGATCTGGATTTAGTTTTGCAATTTTGAGCCAACCAGTCTTAATCTAGCAAGTATTAATTATCTTATTCATAGAATGAGGGCAAAAATACATATTTGTCTATCATATAATGCATATCTTCATCACAGAAGGTTTCTAGACTGAATAAGAACATAAAGCAAATTGCTTTAAGCTCTTGGAAGAAAGAAGCTCTTCAAATCTAGGGAATTATATTAAGATTTTATATTCATTCACTTTTATATGTGGTTTTGCTAAAAGAGAAAAATTAGTTTGAAGTTTCTCCTGCTGTTTTGGTAAAATCGGTAAAAATATCTTCCTGATTTTTTTCTGAGCATAAGGTAAAACTTATTGTCCTCAGCTAAGTAGATTAGCAGCCATTTTCTTTGAACACCCAGAGCTCAAAAGTAGCATCTGTCTTATTCATATATAACTTAAAAAATAACATGTGAACTTTAAAATTTAAAGATAAGTTAAATGCATGAAACAGTTTTTAGTTCCAAATTTGTTTTTTCCTTTCTGTGTAGTATAAACTGAATCATTCTTAATGTTAATTTTAGCAGTTTCCAAAAAGTTAATACAAACAAGTGTCTTCTAAATATATATTTTAGTTGTCTTGTTTTGTTTTGTTGCAAACCTACTAACTTACTTCTCTACTATTCAACTGCATTTGAACAATCATAGACATTTCTTCATTCTTTCCTACAGCTAACTAATGCTCAACTGTCAACTGCCTCTTAAAATCTAAGAAAGATTGGATTCAATATTTATTTAATGTTTAGTGGAAAGTCCAGCGCAAGAAGGAATGTCCTATTTGAGATTTTTGCCTCTTTCAAACTAGGTCATATTATGAGTCATTTTGGTACCCTGTTCAAGCTGCCCCTCTTCCATCATATTGTCCTAGAGATGGAACTCATTTTGCTTATCTGCTGTCATAGATAAACTTCTCACAAAAGACTTTTTGGTGTTAGCCAAGTTTAATGGTACTTGGGGAAATGGACAGGATCAGCAATGCAACACTGTAAACATATAAATTTCATATTAAAAATTCCAGTTCTTTAAAAAATGTTCATTTGTAAGGGTTTTCAGAAAATCAGTCTTTAGCCTTCTGTGTTTTTGGGGTTTACTTCTCCTCTTATTCTCTTAAAAGTGCAACATAAAAAAAAAATAGAAACAAATCTTCTAATTTTTATAAAGCAAAACTGAATTCCCAGTCCAGTTAGATACTACAAATAGAAGAAACTTACAAAGAAACACCTAAAAATCTGATTTCTAAGTAGTCACAAAACCTTTTTATAAGGTTGTTTTGTTTTTTCTGACAGGGAAGCAAATAATAAACCAACAATAAAAAAACAAATAACCAAGAGAAAAAAAAGAGAATGCAATCTAGAAAATCAATAAATAGAACAATGGTGGCAATAATAAACTCTACTCACCCAACAAATATCTATTTTGAGGATCTACTATACATTAGGTATCTTATTTTACTCTGGAAACAAGGTGATTAAGATGATGCTCTAGTCTCCATGAACACCCAGTCAGCCATAGAGATTGAAATAGCAATCATGTAATGGCAGCAAGTTTAAATTCATGGAAGCTTAATTTCAAAAATAAGAGCCAATCAGGTTTCCTGACTTCAGACTATACTACAAAGCTACAGTAATCAAAACAATATGGTACTTTGGGATTGACATGTATACACTGCTATATTTAAAATGGTTAACTAACAAGGACCTACTGTACAGCACAGAAAACTCTGCTCAATATTATGTAACAACCTAAATGGGAAAAGAATTTGAAAAAGAATAGATACAGGTATATGCATAATTGAATCACTTTGCTGTACAACTGAAACTAATATAACATTGTTAATCAACTATACTCCAATATAAAACAAAAAGTTAAAAAAAGAAAACCAGTATGGTACTGGCACAAAAACAGATGCAGAGATCAATGGAACAGAATAGAGAGCCCAGAAATAAACCCATGCACATATGGTCCATTATGAAATAAGAGGCAAAAATATAACATGGGGAAAAGACAGTGTCCTCAATAAGCGGTGCTGGGAAAACTGGACAACTACATGTAAAAGAATGAAATTAGAACATTTTCTCACTTTATATATAAAAAGAGACTAAAAATGGATTAAAGACCTAAATCAAAGACCAAAAACTATAAAACTCTTAAAAGAAAACATAGGCAGAACACTCTCTGACTTAAGTCTTAGCAATATTTTTGGATCTGTCTCCTCAGGCAAAGAAAACAAAAACAAAAATAATCAAATGGGCCCTAATTAAACTTGAAAACGTTTGCACATTAAAAGAGACCATTGACAAAATGAAAAGACAGCCTCCTGAATGGGAGAAAATATTTTCAAATGATATGTCTAAAAAGGGCTTAATACCCACAATACATAAACAGCTCATACAACTCAGTTTCAAAAAACAAACAACTTGATTAAAAAACAGGCAGAAGACCTGAATAAAAATCTTGCAAAAGAAGACATATAGATGGCCAACAGGCTCATGAAAAGATGCTCAACATTGCTAATCATCAGAGAAATTCAAATCAAAACCACAATGAGATATCACCTCACACCTGTCAGAATGACATTGGACTATTATTGTAACAAAATAATAAGCATAAAATATAAAATGCAACGAATGTAGCAAAAGTCATGTATTTTGAGGAAAATGTGTAGTCCCAAATACTTATATTAGTAAAGACGAAAACCTAAAAATTATTGTGCAAAGTATCCAACTCAAGAAATTAGAAAAACTAGGGCTTCACTGGTGGCACAGTGGTTGAGAGTTCTCCTGCCAATGCAGGGGACGTGAGTTTGTGCCCCGGTCCAGGATGATCCCACGTGCCACAGAGCGGCTGGGCCCGTGAGCCATGGCCACTGAGCCTGTGCATCTGGAGCCTGTGCTCTGCAATGGGAGAGGCCACAACAGTGAGAGGCCCACATACCACAAAAAAAAAAAAAAAAAAAAAAAATTAGTAGAAGTATCATCAAACTAAATCCAAAGAAAGTAGAGGAAAAGGAATAATGAAGTAAGAGCAAACATCTCCCTCTCATTCCCTTATTTCTCTTTTGCTTCCTCCACACCAGTCACACAAGGATTCTGATGAACCTCAAAAACACCAAGCATTGCTCTCACACCAGGAGCATGCTGACACTTCCACATACAATGCTTTTCTGAGAGAAACATGGTTCATTTCCTGCTCTTATTCAGGTCTTTCCCCAATGTGATCTCTGTGAGGCCTTTCTCGACTCCCTTTTACAAAATTACCCTCTATTCTCATTCTTCTTAACTCCTCTACTCTGATATATTTTTCTCCATTGAACATATTCCATTTAACACAGAATATACCTTACATGTTTGTGTCATTTACATTAGAATGGCATATTTGATCACATGGGATTTTTAAACTACTTTTTCCCAGTACCTAGAAGAATGCTTAGCCAATAGTTGGAACTCAGTCAACATTTGTTAGGTAAATGAAATCAGTGAATGTAAAAACAAGCTACAGTAATAGAAAAACAAAGTTAAAAATCTGCTTCATTAGGGCTTCCCTGGTGGCGCAGTGGTTGAGAGTCTGCCTGATGATGCAGGGGACACGGGCTCGTGCCCCGGTCCGGGAAGATCCCACATGCCGCAGAGTGGCTGGGCCTGTGAACCATGGCCGCTGAGCCTGTGCGTCCAGAGCCTGTGCTCCACAACAGTAGAGGCCACAACAGTGAGAGGCCCATGTACCGAAAAAAAAAAAAAATCTGCTTCTTTGAAAAACATAAAACAAATAATTGGCAAATTAATTTTCTTAAAAGGAGATATTTAAAACGTGATGTGAATAGTATGAAAATTTTGTCCTAAGAAATTTCATAAACTCAATGAAATAAATTCCTTTTAAAAAGCTACTTAGAAAAAATGATTTAAGAAAAAAAAGAAAACCTAAGAGGTAAGGGTCAACTTGTCCAAGACTCATTTCCTACGGCCTGGCTTTCCCAGAAAAGTGTCTGGTCTCAAGGAAAATTCCATGAAAACTGGTCAGAGCCTTGTGCTTAATATAATCAGTTCTGGAAGAATGCTGACAGAGTAGATCAAGATGCTGGTTCATATCATATAGCTGAATCACAAGTTTTGGGATTCCAACCAGGGAAATGGTTGGTGCTCCCCAATCTTTAAAAGCTAAGGTGGTCATAAAGTACAGGGCACAAAGGTTCCACTTGATCACACTGCTGTAATTTCAGGGCTTGAATGCCAGCTCTTGATCACATCTCTTCCAGACCATGAATGTTGAAGAAGCTACCATATCTTTTTGCTGTTATAGACTCTTCTGTGTTTTCACCAAGGAGGCTAGTTCTTCCCTAATCCTGCAACTTAAAAACTTCGAAGCCTAGGGACCAGGGTTTCTCGTATGGAAATTTGATGTATAGCCTTGCAAGTTCCTGTATACTGCTACAGACTACATAGATCAACGGTGGAAACTCAGGTTAGCTACTGTGAATTCTCCCCAGGAAAAGCTGTTCCAGAAGACCAGCTGTGTGTGAGGTCTGGATATTCACCTTCAGTTGAGCATGTAAACCAGAACAGGTTTTTCAATAAAAGAAGTCAGATTTTTTTTACAAAAAAGCAATAAACCCAGATAATTTTATAGTTGAATTCTACCAAATATTCAAGGAACAAATAATTTCAATCTTGCATATACACTTCCAGAGAAGAGAAAAGGAGGAGAGGCTTTCCAACTAACTTTTATCAGATTAGCATATTTTGATATCAAAACTAGATTAAAACAATACAGTCAATGGTGGCCTATCTCACTGAAGCACAGAGATGCAATGGGTAATTATAGATATGATGAAGGGGTTAAAGAGGAGACAGGAAGAAAAGAGTAAGTGTATTAACATCATCTTAATATAATAGAGACTCCACTGGAGTCATACCATCTATAATTGCTGGAATAAGTACTAGAGGTTTAAATATATTATTTACAATTACAGTGGTAATGATGGAAGCATTTAACTAATAATTTTTAAATTGCCTGGAGAATGGGCTAAAGAGAAATGAAATAATGTGACTTACCTTCCCACCTTCAGTACTAGGAAGTTGAAAATATATTTTATTGCTAATGAATTAAGAAAGGAGAGATTGAACAATTTATTTAGCAATATCACAGTAACCAACAGAATTTAAAAGAATGAGGGGAGTGGCTCTAAGGAGTGTGAAGTTGAACATCTCCTGTAATGTGAGTTTTAACCAAAATCTCTTTACAATTATTTATATGTTTTGCTTTTAATTGCTATGTTGGTGGTTCAAGCCCAGTTAGGGACGTAGTTATTTTGAAAGACAACATGCTGCAGCAGTAAAAGGAGATCTGATTTACGGTCTTTCTTTCAAAACCAGATGTTTAGTATTTGACATATCACCTGATCCCAATTACCTTATGTGCATAATGGAACTGAAAATACATCACAGCTTGTTGACTGGGAGCTGGAAGTAAATGATCAGAGTGCTTAGTAATCCTAAGTACTGTAATTAATTGTTTTAAGTTAGCCCACAAACAGATGGCTGAGACATAGAAGAACGTTATGGTAGAATGAGAACAGATCTAGTAGACAAGACCTGTTCTTGTTCTAATTCTGCTGCTAGTCTCTTTGGCGATTCTCAGTAGTCACTTGTCCTTTCCAGGTCTCGTTTTGCCTTGCATTGTCCATTTTCTCTCTTCAATAATGAGGAGGTAGGAGAACATGCTCTTTATCTCCTGTTAGTTGGAAGAGGCATTGCTGCTAAATTGGAAAATGTAAGTGTTTTACATTTTGCTTTTCAGATGCAACTGTAGGTTGGGCTACTTCCATCACAAATCATATCACCAAATTTAACATTTCTTATAGATGGAATTATATGTAGTCATATTCTGTCTAATGAATGTGTCTCTTTGGTCCTTGCACACTTGTATTTTGTACAGATTCTTTCATGAAATAAATGATCAGTAACTTTTTCTTCTTGACAATGTCCTTTTTCTGGTCTTTAATACTTTGAAAGCCACAGTGTTTCAATAGTCATTTTCCATAAGGCACTCATTAGTTTATGAGGCCAAGTTTGAGTTTAGAATAGCAAGGTAGTACCAACTACCCTTTATCTATATCAATGAAATTTTGTGTTGTTTGATTGGTTTAATTCTCTCATTCTTATTATTTAAAGTATGTAGTATACAAATTACATTTGATAATATGTATTAAAAGTACCAATGTTGCTGTGATTTTAAATGTCATCTTTCAGTGCTCCTATGAAAAAATTCAACGATTGGTAGGATGCTGGATTCATATTAGATTTCTCATCTAATATTTATAGCATTTGGTTTCTTTTTTAAATTAAAAATTATTTATTTTTTAATTGAAGTATAGTTGATTTACAATGTTGTGTTAATTTCTGCTGTACAGCAAAGTGATTCTGTTATATATATATATATATATATATATATATATATATATATATATATATTCTTTTTTATATTTTATAATATTTGGTTTCTTAGTAGGCAAATAAATGGGTAATCAATTTTTAAAAATTTGCTCCTGAATAGTCATTTTGTGAGTGTCTGACATTACTTAGGGTAGCATTAATGTCACCATGTTTTCCTGCATCTGGGGAGTACTGTCACAGTGCTTGATTACTTCACCTAACAGGCTCTAGGAAGGATGGACCCTGATGTGGCAGCTTGTAGCTATACATTAGTATGGGTTGTGTTAGAGCCAATTGCTGCCTGACCTCTCCTCCCAGTAGAGGCAGTGTAGTGCCATCTGTACATCCTTTAGTCACATTAAATCATGTCATTTAAAGAGCTTCTGAATGTGAACGAGTTTACCTTATGCTTAGGAAAGAAATCAGTTGAACTGCTGAACTACAAGTCTGTGTTCATCTGCATCACCAATTTTCATATTGTTTGAATTCTTTCTTCTCTGGACTGGTAATAACACTGTCAGAGACTGTTCAAAATTTGCTACTGTCATAATTAGAACATTACTAAAGATTTAAAAATTGTCATTAAGGTAATTTAAACTCTATATTTACATGTAGGTCCTAGGGCTAGGGTCAAGACTATCTTTCCAAACTAGATATGGATGTTTGCAGGCATAATCCTGCCAAGGAGCTGCCATGCCAAAGCATACTCACATGGAGGGCTGAGGAATTTTATGGACACAAATCTTTCTAAAAGAAAGAGGATTCTATACTATCCTCTTTCTTTTAGAGTGATTTGTGTAGTGAGGTGGATAGACCTAGAGTCTGTCATACAGAGTGAAGTAAGTCAGAAAGAGGAAAACAAATACCGTATGCTAACACGTATATATGGAATCTAAGAAAAAGAAAAAAAAAATGATCATGAAGAACCTAGGGGTAAGACGGGAATAAAGACACAGACCTACTAGAGAATGGACTTGAGGATATGGGGAGGGGGAAGGGTAAGCTGTGACAACGTGAGAGAGTGTCATGGACATATATACACTACCAAATGTAAAATAGATAGCTAGTAGGAAGCAGCTGCATAGGAGAGGGAGATCAGCTCGATGCTTTGTGACCACCTAGAGGGGTGGGATACGGAGGGTGGGAGGGAGGGAGATGCAAGAGGGAAGCGATATGGGAACATATGTATATGTATAATTGATTCACTTTGTTATAAAGCAGAAACTAACACACCATTGTAAAGCAATTATACTCCAATAAAGATGTTAAAAAAAAAAAAAAAGAAATAGGATTGAAATGACCAAGCCTATTGAAGGAACTTCTTCTGGACACATGGCCATGCACATGGCCTAGACCTGAACAATCACAATTCACCATCACCCTAGGCTCAGTCACTTTTTCCCCCCAGAAAAGGCATGTGAATAAGCTAAGACCAAACAGAGCCTTCCCCAGAACTTTCCTTACAGAGAATTGGGTAAGACTGTCTCTTTGCGATGAATTTGCTTACCTTGTATACCATGATTATGGGTGTGCCACTAACCACTTCATGCTTACACAGAGTGAATCTGACTAATAATTGGAGAGTTAGAGCTCTCATTACAGTATTTAAGTTCCTCCCTTTGGGCCACCCAGACCTGAAGCAGCAATAGGACTCCTGGACCACTGGACTTAAAAATCACATGAGCTGGGCTTCCCTGGTGGCTCGGTGGTTGAGAGTCCTCCTGCCGATGCAGGAGACACGGGTTCGTGCCCTGGTCCGGGAAGATCCCACATACCATGGAGTGGGCCCATGAGCCATGGCTGCTGAGCCTGCGCATCCGGAGCCTGTGCTCCGCAACGGGAGAGGCCACAGCAGTGAGAGGCCCACGTACTGCAAAAAAAAAAAAAAAAAAATCACATGAGTTTTTTTTGTTTTTTATTTACTTGTTCAAGTCAGTGATCCCTGGAGCAGCAGCATTAACTTCATCTGAGAACTTGTTAGAAATGCTCATTTCTGAATCAGAACATTTGGGGATAGGCCCAAAGGTTTAACAGGCCTTCCAGGTAACTCTGATATAATAAAGGTCGGGAAACTGGTTTAAAATGTGTGTTTAACTTCTTTTTTTTTTTAATTGAAGCATAGTTGACTTACAATATTGTGTTGGTTTAAATTATTTTGAATTTAGTTTCTGGTCATCTTCACTTGGTGAAGTCCTGATATAGCAATGACAAATACGAAATTTTATAACAGTTCTAATAACAGATTAGAAGAATTTTGGTTTAAAAACTCTTCTCACTTGGCCATGGCAGAGACCAAATTTTTGAATAGGGATATTGTCAGGAAATTCCTAGAATCTCTGGTTTCAGGTTAGCTTTGTACCCACTTAGCCTCAAGTAGTCACAGGCCATTTGAAGACAAACACTGAAGAATCTGTTCCATCTCGAACTTCAGATCATTAGAATTTTCAAACTCTGGGGGATACAGACAGGAGTCTTCTCTGAAACTTTATGTCAGCTTGAGCACATTCTATTTAAGCTAAAAGAGCTGCTTAATTTTAGCTTCAATATCTAGGTTTAGAAGAGAACCTTTATAGATTGTCTCAAGGGCGGATTTAGTTCCTCAATCTAAATATCTCTGTCTTTGATCCAAATCATTCCAATTTACTTTAACATAAGAGGGTGCCTGTTTTTTTTCAACTGGCTTAGTGCTGGATACTGTGTCATCAATATAAAAATATAGTCAGAAATCTCTTGTGAGTTAATGGTATAATAGCAGTATGCTCTCTGATTAACAATAAAGAATATAAAAATGCATGCTTTTAAGAAATATTGTATTACTCACAAAAAAAGAAGCTTGTCCTTTACATGCTTATGAATGCAGAATATGTCATGTGGAAAGCACAGGATTTCCTTTAGTGTTATTTTTTAATATTAGATGTCTCTGCAATACATGTTGATGATCTGGCAGATTCAACTTTTGTGATACCTTCTTTTGAGAGGATATCTGCTTTGAAGCATAATCTCTACAAAAATAATATCTCACTGTGCACTTTGTATTTAAACAAGTTTAAACAAGACTAAAAGCAATTACTTACTAATTTTAAGAGCTGGACTATGAAAACAGAAAGAGTCTAATCTATAAAATTCTTTGCAAGGAAATGGACACAATTGGAAAAATATTTAATTAATGTTTAATTGTAATTAGAGGTTATATTATATGATATCACCTTTACAGGTTATGGATCTATCTATCATCTCTACCGCTCAGAGACCTTACAGGGGATGTGGCCTTGATGGCTATTAATATAAGCCAGTTTCCCATTAGAAGCATTTACTAGTATATTACATAGAGTCTCCTTTTCCAGACATCCAAGTATGCTCTAAAATTCCATTGGCACCTGTCAATATTGTCTAGAATTTACAGGGTAGTTGAAAATTATCATCAAACAGAAGCCAGATTGCCTTTGGTCCTTATTTACTAACTTCTAATTCACTAAAATAGAATTCATTTGTTCCATAGGCAAGTCATATAATTCTTACTTTTTCTATATTTATATGACCTTTTTGACCAGGGAAACAAAACAACAACAACAAACAAGCATTAACTTTGAGATAAAACAAACATTTGTTAAAATTCTGGTTGTACCAAATACTTACTTTTCTAAGGCTTTGTTTTCTTAATGTAAAAAAGATGATGACCACTCTTTCTCAGGTAGGTTGCCTATCTCTGCTTTGCTCAGTTCTTCTTCTAGGATTTTACCTTGTTCCTTCATCTGGAACACATTCCTCTGCTGCCTCATTTTGTCTAAGTTGTTATTGGTATTTTTTTTTAAACAGGAAGAATTTAAAATTTTTATTTATTTATTTTTTTACAACATGGATTTTATTTTTTTAAATTTTTATTGGAATATTGTTGATTTACATTTTTTTGTTAATTTCCCCATATAGGTCATTACAGAGTATTGAGAACAGTTCCCTGTGCTATGCAGTAGATCCTTATTAGTTATCTATTTTATATATAGTAGTGAGGATATGTCAATCCCAATGTCCCAATTTATGCCTCCCTCCCTTTCCCCTTGGTAATCATGTTTGTTTTCTACATCTGTGACTCTATTTCTGTTTTGTAAATAAGTTCATTTGTACCATTTTTTTAGAGTCCATGTATAAGTGATATTTGTCTTTGTCTGACTTACTTCACTGAGTATGACAATCTCTAGATCCATCCATGTTGCTACAAATGACATTAGTTCATTCTTCACTACTGGTATTTTTATGTATGTAGTAGGTTAGTTACATGTCTTGAACTTGGAGAAGTGCCCTCTGTGTCCCTGCAGTGCACTTCCCTCTCATCTCCCAAGCTATATATTCCAGGTATTTCCCCTAGGAGGGCTGCGTGAGTCCTTCTGTTGTGGCAGGCTAACTATGTGGGCAGTCTGGTAGGCTGATTGGCTCCTGGTCTGGTTGGTTGCCAGGTGACATCATATTTGTCAGAATGGTTATCATCAAAAAGAACACAAATAAGAAATGTTGGCGAGGATGTGAAGAAAAGGGAAGCCTTGTACACTGTTGGTGGGAATGTAAATTGGTGCAGCCACTGTGGAAAACAGTATAGAGGGTTCTCAAAAAGCTAAAACTAGAACTACCATGTGACCCAGCAATTCCAATCTTAGTCATATATCTGAAAAAAACAAAGATACATGCATCCCAATGTTCATAGCAGCACTATTTACAATAGCCAAGATATGGAAGCAACTTAAATATCGAACAACAGATGAATGGATAAAGAAGATGTGGTACATGTATACAATGGAATACTACTCAGCCATAAAAAGAATGACATTTGCAGCAACATGGATGGACCCAGAGGACATTACAGTAAGTGAAATAAGTCAGAGAAAGACAAATACTGTGTGATATCACTTATATGTGGAATCCAAAAACACAACAAACTAGTGATTATAAAAAAAAGATGCAGACTCACAGATATAGAGAACAAACTAGTGGTTACCAGTGGGGAGAGGGAAGGGGGAGGTGCAATACAGGGGTGGGGGGAAAAGGGTTATTATGAGATTATATGAAATCATATATGTGAAACTTTTGAAAATTGTAAGGCACTAATTAAAAAAAAACGTGAAGAAAAAAAGATGACCAACACCAATATCCCAGACTGCTGGGATTCAATGAGAACATGCACTTAAAGCAGGTAGTACATTCTCAGCCTAGTGTCCATGTTGATCTCTGCAATTTTTGTGTATCCTCTTCCTACTGCCTTTGTGTGTGCTATTCTCTTGGCTGAATGTCCAGCATAGTGCTACCCATCTTTTAAAATGCAAGGGGGTCTGAGACTTTGATGTCCAGGGTTGGTGTAGTTCTATGGGTGTGATTACTGACAATGTACTTTCAGTAGATGAGGATAAACTTTCCCGAGCACAGGTGGACCATTCTTCAGTCAAATGTATTCACCCCTTCAAATTTCAGGGTCAGTTTCTGCAGAAAATTTTCCCTGATTCTGCTGATCTTGCTGGCTACATGACCTCCATTTATTCTTCTCCACATTGTATTCATTCTGCTGTCAAAGGTTTTCCACGTGTCTTCTGTCCCTCTTTTCCATTACATTGCATGTTCTTTGAATGCAGATGTATTCTTTGCTTTAAAGTTTCAGCATCTATTACAATGTGAAACATTTGTCCTAATCAGTAAGAGCTGTTGATTAGTTACATTCCTCTTTTCTTTATAAACTTTTTTTGAGTTTATACCACCAAAATACAAAATTAGAAAGCTGGATAAAGCCAACTGTTGCAGAGGTGCATATATATAACAGGACTTATGTGCTGTAGGCATGCTGGGTTGGTGTAGCCATTCTGGAAAGTGACCTGGTGCATCTAGCCAAATTGAGGATATACTTACCAACCACTCAGCAATTCCAGTCCTGGGTATACATCCTAGAGAAATTCTCAGACAAGGTTGAAAAAGGATTTGTAAAATTATGTTAATGTTAGTGTTATTTATGGTAGTAGAGTTGGAGGCAATCTGGGTGACCATCACTAGAGGAGCAGACAGACCCAGTGTGTTGGGTCACATGCTATACTAGGGGACATTCAGAGATAACGAACCATACAGATGAACACCCAGAAACATGCGTGGACCTTTAATGCTGAGTAAAAAAGTAACAAGAATTTGTTACACATTACATTTATGTAGATTAGAAATTTGTGCACACAAAATAGCAAGACACATTTTCAAGAACATATAAAAACAAAAGAATATATGTTAAATATATTTGAATGATTGCTTTGGTAGGAGGAAAATGAGAATGAAGAATCCTAATAAAGGAGAAAAATAAATTTAAAATGAAAAGAATACAACTTATAGGAGGATAAAAAATACAAACAAAATTCCTACAGGTCTTTTAAGAAATTTAAAGTGTGTAAAGCAATTATACTCGAATAAAGATGTTAAAAAAAAAAGAAAAGAAATTTAAAGTCAGGGAGTGTGATTCCTCCAACTCTGTTCTTCCTTCTCAAGATTATTATTTCTATTTCGGGTCTTTTGTGTTTCCATACAAAGTTAAAACTTACTTGTTCTAGTTCTGTGAAAAATGCCATTGGTATTTTGATAGGGATTGCATGAAATCTGTAGATTGCTTTGGGTAGTATGGTCATTTTCACAGTATTGATTCTTCCACTCCAAGAACATGGTATATCTTCCCATCTGTTTTTGTCGCCTTTAATTTCTTTCATCAATGTCTTATAGTTTTCTGAGTACAGGTCTTTCACCTCTTTAGGTAGGTTTATCCCTAGGTATTTTATTCTTTTTGGTGTGATATGGTAAATGGGATTGTTTCCTTAATTTTTCTTTCTGATAGTTCATCAGTGTACAGAAGTGCAACAGATTTCTGTATATTAATTTTGTATTCTGAACTTTACTGAATTCATTGATGAGTTCTAGTAGTTTTCTGGTGGCATCTTTAGGATTTTCTATGTACAGTGTCATGTCATCTGGAAAGAGTGACATTTTTACTTCTTCTTTTCCAATTTGCATTTCTTTTATTTATTTTTCTTCTCTGATTGCTGTGGCCAGGACTTCTAAAACTATGTTGAATAAAAGTAGTGAGAGTCATCATCCTTGTCTTTTCCCCGATCTTAGAGGAAATGCTTTCAGCTTTTCACTGTTAAGTATGATATTATCTGTGGGTTTGTCATATATGACCTTTATTATGTTGAGGTAGGTTTCCTCTATGTCCACTTCCTGGAGAGTTTTTATCATAAATTATGTTGAATTTTGTCAAAAGCACTTTTTCTGTATCTATTGAGATGATCATATAGTTTCTATTCGTTAAAATAACAACATCAACAACAACACTGATAAAACCTCAGAGATCTCTGATCTTGGACCTAATTTGTGGCTACAAGGCTAAATGCACCAAGAAGGTTGCAATTGTCTGTAAATACAGGACCTGTTATGGTGTCTCCCTCAGGAAAATGGTGAAGAAAATTGAAATGAGTCAGTACACCAAGTACACTTGCTCCTTCTGTCACAAAACCAAGAGGGAGAGCTAGCTGTGGGTGTCTGGCACTGTGGTTCCTGCATGAAAATGGTAGCCAGTGATACTGACCCTACAATACCACTTCTGCAGTCACAGAAAAGTCCATCATCAGAAGACAGAAGGAATGGAAAGATCAGAAGCTCCACCATGGGAAACACTGCTAGCCTTAATAAATGGATTCATTTATGTAACCCCCCCAATAAATATCCTCAGAGATTTCTAAAGTTTAGTGACTGCTAAAAGAGAAAGAAATAGATTATAAAAAGGAAATAACCTGGGAGCTGTTATCTAAGAAGAAAAAAAATCCATCTTATGCCAGGAAGGAAAAGGTGAGATCCAAGGAATCTGCATTCCTTGAAAGATTTCTGAGTGATTCTGAATTAAATGGTTGGCACTTTAGAAAGTTGCTCTAAAGGGCTAGTCTTGAAATCAGAGCCCATCATTCACAGGCTTTTTCCTTTCTGCCCCAAAATAGGAAACAGAAGCTGATAGTCACCAAGAGAAACAGAAAACTCATAGAGCAAATAATAGTTCTTTTTGAACCAGCGAAGTGAGGCAGTGTTAACAAGCATCAAAAAACAAAAACTAAGACCAAACCCAGGAAAGCAACAGCAACAAGTGGAAAAGAAACAAAAAGCAAGTAATAAGGACACTTTAAAGGTATGGTCTGAAATCAAGAGAGAAGGATGGAATTAAGACCACAGCACCTTCACACTGTGTATATGGTAAAGTGAAAAGGAAAAGCAAAGTTTGGAAATGATGTTTGGTATCAAAGTTTGGTAACAAATTCAGAAAGTAGTTAGAAAATGTTTGATTGGATGATGAAATAAAACATGAAATGAGATTAAAATAAATTGAAATGTATTAATACAAGTAATTGAAAAGCCAGTTTTATCCAGTAACTGATAAGTCAGGCAGCTCATACACAAACAGAAAAAGAAACAAGCCAAAATCTTCACAGTCTAGAAACAGAACTGCCCATCTCTCTTTCAGATAGTGTGTTACACTATTTATGAACATTAAAGCAGCACTTTTAGAATCTGAAACCAATGTTTGACTTAAAAAGGAGACTCAGGTGACGAAAATAAGGACGTGGATTGTATTAAGATCTAAAGGGTCATCAGAAAAAAAGTTCAGAGTTGCAATGAAAATACATCTAAAAATATTTTAAAATATTCTCTTAAAATTTATATTTAGTGAGAGCCTTTTGGTATGGATACTTTGCAAAAAGTAATTCAGTTACTTCTTAATGTGATTTTTTAGGAACTTTCAGTTTTTGATATATTGTCTCTCCCATTTAAGAGTTTTCTTCAAATTGGGTACAGTAACAACAGCATTTTCATGTGTTTTTATTATGCTAATGAAAAACTTACTTATTTAACTTGGCGTCTAAATACCTAAAAATGATTTACTTTGAATCGTTAGTCTCCATTTAATCAAGCAGGATGGAGTGAGGGGTATTGGTTGCCATATCTTTTCCCTATAAAAGAATATTTAATCTTGAAGGCGACACTTATCTTGCTCTGAGATAACTATAAGGTTATCAGATCCAGAACATTCTACCAGGACTGGGTGAAGGGCTTCCATTGCACTTGTGGGCGTTCTGTCCCCATTTGTTTCTCTATTTGTTTTGTCGAAGTATGGCTCCTGTTCTCACTTCAAACTGATGGAGAAAAAAAAAAAAGTTTCTCTGGCTTTCCCGTCCACCTGCCTCCCATTTCAGTAGTGCATTAGCTGTATCTGCACAGAGCAGAAACAGGGAACCCAGGTAGAGTCGGTGTCTGAGCCCCAATCTTGAAACTGATGACGGCTTTTTTTTTTTCCCTACACTATTTTATTCACATTCTTATAAAGTTAAAGGCAAGCTTGCTTCAGTTTTATCTTGTTTTCGTTTTCTCCACCTCCGTTTCTCAGGTCCGGATGTACTGAAGATTATGCGTGGAGATCTGACACCCATCTTTCCTCGGTTATGGAATCCCAGCAGATTAAACTATGAACACAATAGCGCTACATTCTTTTTAAGGCTACTGGAGAAACACTCCCTACCCCCCACCCCGCCCTCTTAGTTCAGTTGTACGAGTGTTTGAAATAAATCAGTCAAGTTTAAAAGGTTTTTTTTTTTTTAAATAATAAAGGTATGAATAGATGTAAAAAGGGTTTGGTCGTCATTTCAGATCTTTACAAAGGAGATCCTGAAAATCTCAAAGAGGCTAGAATTCTAGGGGATAATTTCAGAAGTGAATTTGGACTTTATTCTTGAATAATTCATAATTTAAATAAAATACCGTTGCCGGAAAAGTTGTTTCCAAATCGAGTTCACTCTACTTCTATCTTAAAAGTACACTTGCATCTTAATCCTGTAGCAGTGCTTTTGTTTCAAAACAAAATTCAAAGTTGTGCCATTAAAATAATGTGCTGAAAATTAAGCAAAATGTAACCACTATAGTTGGAAAATATAAAATATTTGGTTGAGATGACTCAGAGGCAACAATAAACTAGAAAAGAAGAGGTTTTTCATTGTAACAAGCGCTGTTCTCAGCCTTACTATATATGCAAAGATTAATTTTTCCTTCCCTTTTTCCTTCTCTGCCTCATCTTCCTCCTCTTGTTATTATTGTAATGATCAAACCATGAGTCCCTGAAGTAGAGAATATCTTTATTTTGCTCTCCATTTTGTTGTCCTAGAATGTAAGTTAGACTTCTTGAAGAAGTTTGTTTGTTGCCCACCTACCTTAGTAAATGCACAATGAGTATTTGTTGAAAGAATGAATGATTGAATGGATGAATGAATTAGATGTCATACCCCCTGATAACAATTCATGATCTTCCAACCAACATACATTCTCTTTTATTTTTTCCCTTAGATTATAATTAAAAGTTTATGTCATAATCAGCTTCAGCTTTTGTGCATATAAAGGTTCTCTGATTTTGAAAGCCACCAACCAAAACCATTCTTGGGCTTTTTGATAGAACAAGAGACATGTCTATGTAATAACGATAAAACTAGAGAGAATAACCACGGCAGTTATTTGGAATTAGATGAGGAACCCCTAATTTTTGCTTGAATGAGGTTTTACTTTTCAGTTTATGTGGCTGCTTTGTAGACACAGCCAAAACCAAAATGCTTGTCCCTACATACCTCCAGAAAAGGAGATCCTGCAACTGTCTTATTTGGAAATGTTTCTTTGTCAAATGTCCTCCTTCCATAGAACTTAAATTCCCTGAAAATATAGCCTACGCTCTGGTGCAATGCCAGGAAGAAGACATTACAACTGAATAACCATATATCTTTAATGCTCAAATTGACTCACTCATCAAGATTAATCTAACATTTTTTTTCATGATACTTATTTACCACTCTGAAAAGTATGTTTATAACTCCTTCTGGCCTTCTTCCCTGAGCTTGGTGAATCATCCTAATTTTAAAAGATTGAGGAAAATTTGGGTTAATGATTCTATATCCATGTTGTAAATTTATTTCTACTTTAACTACATAATGCCTATCTTCTTGCTGACTTCATCAGTTTAATGACACATTTCAACCAATTTCAAGGTTTTTAATTTGAATTTATTAAAAAAAATTAACTTGCATTACACTTAAGTTTTCTTCCATATTACAAGATCTCATTTCAAAATGGAAAAATACCCGCTTTGTATGCCAGGCATCCCTGCCCTTTGATGGTAGTGTTTTTTCCTCTAGATTTCTAAAGTTGTTATTGCAAAGATTTGAGGCAAAATTAGTTCAAAGTAGTTGTTGCCAGAGCAGAGACCTATCTGCTTTGAAGGTCTTTGTCCAGAACAATGTTTACACATAGTAGGCACTCAAAAAATATATGTGACTGACGGTGAAAACTACCACTAACTATTCATATGGCTATTATAAGAGCAAAGTTTATATGGAGAAAAATCAGTACATCTATTTATCTTCTTTTTTTTCTTTTAAATAAAATCATAGTTAAAATAGATCACAAATATACAG
Source organism: Mesoplodon densirostris (assembly GCF_025265405.1). NCBI lineage: Eukaryota > Metazoa > Chordata > Mammalia > Artiodactyla > Ziphiidae > Mesoplodon > Mesoplodon densirostris. Next base: position 14,757,075 of record NC_082671.1, read on the forward strand.
AAATCCATTATATATTTTCTTTTAACCTGAACCTCACTGTGACATGTAAATTGACTTGTTTATGTTAATAGCAGCCATTTAGGAGTAAATTCCCAAAGTACTGCATGATAATTAGATTGGGCATAATTCACACACTGTATGCTACTTTGAAAATGGGCTCCTTCAAAGAGGTATCAGCTAGAATAGAGCGTGTACCTCCAAACTGTCTCTAAAAGGATCCTCATTACGTAAAACCACACACACAGTGTGAAAAAGATAATGTCGGCACTTAATGCAGAAAAATAATGCAACATGTTCCGTTTTGGTTCATTTACTACCGTATGCTACTTGAGTAATGAAAACCTATTTGGTATAGAGACAGACGTGGATGTACTTGAAAATCCTAGGCCATAATGAAGCCTTATATTTGTTATTTTGGAAATGGCTACTAAGTGTTCAATTATGAAACATCTCCAGATTATTAGAAAATTTCATTTGATCTGTCCCCTATAAGGACTAGAGGAGGACTTTTTGTTTTCTTTTTTCATTATCCAGTTCCTGTGTAATGAAAATTCTTCCAAATTTGGAAATGCCTAATAACTATGCAGTTCTGATAGTACTAAATTAATTAATATTTAAACATTTTATCTCCATAAGAGAATGCTATTAAAGAATTACGGGTTACCAAAATACTCATATTTATCATTACTTTTTATTATATCAAACAGAACTGTGAATTAAATATTAATTTAAATTATTCTAAAATATATCAAAAATTCTAATAATTATCTAAATTATTCTAGGTTGTGGAAGAATCTGGAGTACAAATAATAAACTTTATCAATATTTAAACAGAAGCGAATTAAATAACTTATTTAATATTACTGAGAAGCAATGTCTACAGCTCAAATCTGAACAAATAAAAACCATGTTTTGCTGTTTATTTTATGTGATTGCAGGAGACAAACTGGTTCCAAGATATGGAAATAATTAGAAGCACACAGGCAAATGATAGCAAATATCTTATGAATATGGCTTTTAAACTTTTCTGGTAGGTTATAAAAAGATTTTATGCCAGGACAAAAAAATTATGATCCACTTTTTTTTAATGTAGATTCATTCCATTAAGCTGGTAAGCTTTTCAGGTATTTAGGGTGACTTGAGACCAAACTATGAATCTACAAGTTTTAATTCAGTTGGAAATTTTGAAATTATCTGTCCAAAAACTTAGTGAATATGCACAATCGTGTGGGATTATACCTTTTGCTTAAAGTAACCTCAAAGATGTTTTTCTATGGTGGAGTTTTAACCCGCAATAACTCAATAAAGCTACCGTTTATTGAGATAATATCTTCCTATTTTCTGTAGTGTTTTTATAAATTAAAATGTAATGAAAAATATGTACTTGCATGTAGCCCCTAAAGCCTCATAGAGCTAAAAACAGTTGTTGATAAATTACAAAGGGAAAAGTAAAACAATTCACAGTGATACTTCTCTAATGCTGAATTTTAAGTAAATATAAAAAAGCAATGGGGTCAAACAAAGTGTTTTACTAAATGGTTAGAAAACTAACTGAGGCCTTTGAAATATAAGTAACACCCTCTTCTCTTGATTATCCCTCTTCCACATATATTATACTAGGTATTGTCTGAATTAGAAAGAATCTAGGGCAGAAACAATGTGAATAAGGGAACAGGAATTCTGTACTTTAACTTCCAGGTATCAGGAGCATGTCTTGCCTGTTGCAATCTTAGTCCTAGATTATAGAACACTTCCTATGAGACAGCCAGAGGAAGATGGAATTTCTCAAGCCACTGGTGCTAGCTCTAGGATCTTGAAGTAGAGCAGTATGGCATTAAGGAGCAGACATAGGCACAAGTCAAATAGAATCTTGGTGGATGGAGGCTCCAGGTTGAGGTTGGCATGGACGGTGCCAAGTAAAAATGAAGAAGAAAATGGAAGGAGAAGTTAAATAAGCGTTTTATCCTTCAGGTTTTATCTTCTCTTTTCCCTTTTCTTTTCTTCTTTCCTTATCACTCTCTAAAATAGTTGGAGTTGGACAGGAATGTCAATGTGATTGGTTTCCAGGGAAGGAAAAGAGGAAAGAACAGTTGGCCAAATGGTATTTTTCCTACTTTTCTCCTCATTCTTAGCTTTGCTTCATAGATGTTCTGTTCCCATCTCCCAACCCACCTCCCCATTTCCAATCTTTGTTCTCTTTCCCCAAGCTTAGGGTGGAAGGGGCCAGAAGTAGTAATCCATAGAAGACAATCATTCCGCCATCTTTCTTTTCCTTCAACTCTCCTGGCTTTTAGAATGAGAAGTAAAGAACATGTAAATTTTCTTTTCAACACTTGTATCTCCTTTCTACCATTGGCTTCATAATTGTCCATCCTGTCAGCCTAAACACTACTGTTATACTGTGCTGGGATTTGGGGCCTTGAATGTACAAAGTACCTTCTGGAAGAGAAAATTCTGGTCCTACTCAGAGCTGTACTGTTAAGTAAACTCCTCATTTTTTATGTAACCTAAATAAATATTGCAGCCCCAAGAAGTCCAGTCTAAATATTGCACTATACTCAAAGAAACACACTCTAGCAAATGATGGGAATGAAAAGAAATCCAGATCTTTACTTTCAGTTCTCAAAAATCGTGAAAGGAAGTCTTGTTTAAAAATCGAGGGACTTCCCTGGTGGTCCAGTGGTTAAGACTCCATGCTTCCATTGCAGGGGACACAGGTTCCATCCCTGGTCCAAGAACTAAGATCGTGCATGATGCATGGCATGGCCAAATAAATAAATAAATTAAATAAAATACACAGTTCCACTCTTTAAATCCACTTTCCACTGTTCCTCTTGTTCTACCACTTTCTCATTTGCTGCTTTGATACCTCTTTCTCTCTACCTCCAAACTTTCAATTCCCCATCATAAATTGCCTGTGGTGAAGGCCTTTTTCTTTTTCTACTTTTTTTTTTCCTTCAAACTTATCCTATGCTCTCTCCAGTAAATTTCTATCCTTTCTTTTTCTTTTTCCCTACCCTTCAATCTCTTATCTGGTTCTCCTCTCCAACAATTCCCGCAATGTGGCTGATAAGGCTAGGGTGGAGATGAGGGCATGGGGCCTGGGGTGGGGAGAAGTAAGGAATTTAAAGATGCTCTGAATACTCACACATTCATAACTTTTGCCCTTATTATAACATCTTTAATTACCTTATTCCTCTGGTATCTCCTTTTCAATTTCCAACATATTCAAGTCTCTTATCATCCTGAATAATTCCCCCAAATTTCCTTAAAATCCAATCTTTCACCCTAATCCTCAGACTCAGACAACACATAAAAATAGCTCACTCATGCTGCCCTCACTTTCTAATCTTCCTTTTTTTTTTTTTTTAAATCCCACTGAAGCCTGGCTTCCAGACCTGCTTAGATTATCAGTCACCAAATTTAATGGCCTTGTTTCAGGTCTTAATCTACTTGACTCCTCTGAAGTCTTAGAATTCTTTTCTGAAACTTTCCTGTTTCTGTCTCCCCAAAATATTTTGTGTTTATTTCTCCAATTACTTTTTCTTAGCCCTCTTCTCTTCTCTTCTTACCATACACACATTCCAGAGTATAATTTCAACCATTTTCTGGATGAGTTCCAAATCTTTAACTCCAGCCAACCTTTGCTAGAGAGTTACCAGAGGCCCCTTAGAGTCTAATGAAAGACATCAACACCAGGAAGAAGAAGAAAAAAGACAACTAGGCAACAAGTATACTAAATTTTATATTTATATTTGTTTCTCAGGCTTTACAAACTCCCTGAAATTCACCCATAGACAATCTGCCAATCGCCTCCAGAGTAATAGACTCAACTGCTTATTAACATCTATAGCTAAATCTTCTTTAGGTTCCATAAGTTTGGTCCTTCAGGTAATCAGTTTTTCCTTGGATTCCTTTCTTCATCAAAGCCATACCAAGTTCCTCCCAATTTCACTTTCAATTAAGGGCATCACTACTATCCAATGGATCACAAGCATAATTCACAATGTCCTTCTTTCCCACACAAGATATACCAATATGGCACCAAGTCCTGATAATTCCTTGGAAACGTTGCCTTTTTATCTACTATATTTGTCATTTCATTCTTCTTATTCTGGAATATTACCTTATCCTCCAACATTTCATTCTAGATTTCCCTCACCATAATTCATCTACACATTGTCAGCAGAGTCGTCTTTCTAAAACACAGATCTAATTCCATGCTTTTGATGGCATCTTATTGCCTTGAGCAGGGGTCACAGAATCAAAGGCCCATAGGAGTCAGAAAAGGAATATAAATCAGTGAAGCAATCTGGGCCAGAAAATAGCTGAGAGGCATGGTGACTGTGGAGACAGATGCCACTTAGTTCTTGCCATTTGAACATAATTGGCTCTAATTATTTAAAGTGTGATTTAGGAAAAACCGTCAAGCACCATGAGGGGTCTGATGCCTTATCCTCCTACATTTTAGCCTGCTACAGTTTCATAGATGCTGGTGGAACACAAGAGTGATAAAAGACTTTATTACTTAAGGTCGAAGGAACAGCCAGTGTCAGCATGTCTCCTGGTTCCTGAAGTCCAATTCCCAAAAGGTTACATGAAGAAGGTCATGAGAACCTGCATACGTAGTGGGTTGTGTTACAGGAGAGAAACCCTGGGCTTTGGAACCTGAGCATTTTATAATGGGCAGTACACTTGTCTGCCCTCTACTCTAGAAGGGGACACTATCTCTAGCTTCCAACTCTGTTCACTATACGAACATCCTTGCAAAGACAGTATGGAACAACAAACACCACCAGTGCTTCTGCTTGTGTGATGTGCAGAGACATGAGAGACCTATGAAGAATTATCTCTCAACAACAACAACAAAGATGTGTTTTTGCAGAAGATCTGATCTGTGGGATTTGAGTCTGTGACCTATGGTATAGAGCCAAGGTCATCAAATGACAGCCTGCAGGCTGGTCATTTATTTTTGTAAATAAAACTGTATTGGAACACAGCCATATCCATTCATTTACTTGTTGTCTATGGCTGTTTTTGTGCTACCAAGGCCAAGCTGAATAGTTGTAACAGAGACCAAGCTTGAAATATTTACTCTCTGACCCTTTAAGAAAAAGGCTACTTTTTTTTTATTGTCCAATGGTATAGAGGATAAAATATTACCATGTGATCTAAACTGCTTTGATCAAACACTTGAATCAACAATTCATTCATTCATTCATGAAACAAATATATTTTGTAGAGTTATTATTATCAGACATGGTATAAGATGTTGATGCCACTGAAACCAAAAATGTGGCTCTTATTTTGTAGAGACTCCAGACCTAATGAAGGATACAGTCAACAGCATAGTGAAAATGATATAACATGGATTTCCCTATGGCAGCTGTAACCACGTGGATTTATAGGATTCCATAGGAGGGGCATTGATGTGGGCCAGGAGAGTCAGAGAAGCTTCCTAAAGGAGAGAGTCCTCAAAGATAAGGAGGCTTCCCTAGATGCAGAAAGAAGTAAGGGCAGTCCAGATACAGGAAGCAGAGTGTACAAAAGCTTGGATATTTGAGAAAGACGATACCACTGGGCCGATGTGCTTGGTAGAGAGAAAACGTCAGGTGCAAGGAAAGGCAGTGGGAGTTAGGGAGGAAGGGTTTGGGTAAGTGAGTGGGGCCAGTCTGTGAAAGGCTTTGACTGTCTTGTGGAGGAGTTTTTCCTGAAACCCTGAGACCCTTTGAAGTAGAATTATATGGCGTTGTTTGGAGGTTAGTGAAATTGCAGGTAGAAAGTCCAGTTAGGATACTGTGGCATTGGCTCAGACAGAAAATAATCAGCACCAGAATAAAACAGCAGGGGGAGGAGTGAGCAGTAGGAAAGGAGAAGAGGGGACAGGATTAGATGTTTACATTTCCCCATGCACCCTGTTCTCCAGCCACATCAAATTATTTACCTTTCCTTGATTTCAACTTGCTTTTGTGTGCGTGTGTGTGTGTGTGTCTGTGTGTTTGGGGGAGAGGGAGCTCTTTACATACTTGGAGTCTCCACAGGATGATAAAGACCCTAAAGGCAGACATCTTACCTTGATCATCATTATATTCCTAAAGTACCACAAAGTTCTTGGTCTCAGTGGATGCTCAGTACATACCTGGTGAATGAGTGAATGAATGCAATTTTACCTTCTTTCTTCTTCATTCATAAAAACTCAGCTCAAAAAAGAACTTCTCCTTAGGAAGCTAAATTCCCCTTTCTCTCCTGCTACTTTCATCAGAGTATAGTACTACTAGAGTAGGTTGCATTATTACATTAAATCCAAGGGACTAGTGATGGAGAATTTTAGAACTCACAAGGGAAGTTTTATTCTTTTTCCTTTCCTTAGTGCCTGACACATACTACATAGCCATTGCCTGATTAATGTTCATAAAATGAACATGTATTTAGACTTTAAAGGATTGATCTCTGATGAATCCATCATCTTTCTAAACAATTCAGACTGACTATTCATCATTCTATTTGGTAATCCAATCCCTGATTTGGCTTTCAACTTTGATATATCTTTAGCCTGACAACAATCTAACTGTTGGGCTGTCTAGAGCTGATCATAGCCCCACTATTTCTGTGCCTGATCAAATGAGTAGAAGTTTAATACAGTGTACATTTCAGACAAATTGGATGGCGTCATGAAGGCTAAGAACCATAACAACAAGAATAAAAGCAGTTGCTTGTTTGTGTTATAATTGTGTAGGCACTGTTTTAGCTACCATCTGCAAAATTAGAATGATCAGTAAGCTTTTCCCGAGTATAAAGTATGAATAATAAGTGGTTAGGGGTATTTTGGATTTACAGTATCTTTTGCCAGCAGTGGTTTGAAGAGTCTTGATGCTGCTGCTCTGTGCTTTTATCCCCTCTGAGAGCACTCCATTTGCCCCATTAACCATAAGACTTGAATTAATATGAATTATTGAAGCTATTTTTTGTTGTCTGTTTTTTAAAACCATTTGGCTAAACATCATTGTTCCTTTCACAGGAAATGTCGATTAACCCTTTAGGATGATTGTATAAAATAACATAATATTTCCAGTTTTTTAAATTGCCTTAAGACAGAGTTAATAATGACATATAGATTAATTATGATGGCCCTTCTTCTCACTGCCATGGGGAAGAAAGAAGTACTCTGAATATACAAGCAATGGAATTCCTACGTGGTTACCATATATATATATATATATATATATATATATATTTTTTTTTTTTTTTTTTTACCTTTCTCTATTTTCTTTCTTCTCCCTTTTACACATCCCTCCTCCTATGACCATTCTTTTTTTTTTTTTTTTTTTTTTTTTTTTGCGGTACGCGGGCCTCTCACTGTTGTGGCCTCTCCCGTTGCGGAGTACAGGCTCCGGACGCACAGGCTCAGCAGCCATGGCTCATGGGCCCAGCTGCTCTGCGGCATGTGGGATCTTCCCAGACCGGGGCACGAACCCGTATCCCCTGCATCGACAGGCGGACTCTCAACCACGTGCCACCAGGGAAGCCCCTCCTATGACCATTCTTATCATGTCACCATCAATCTTGGATTTTATGCTTCTGAACATTAAAAATAAGCCAGGGCATAGTCTTAGACATTCAGCCGCAAGAAAGTTTGGGAAACCTTATCGTTTGTCTCATCACGGAGCTTTAGTCATTCACAATTGACTGGCTAAGGAACCCCATTAGGTATTGTTTGATTTAGATGTATAAACTGGCTGGACCCTAATTGACAACCATTGTCAAGATCTGTACATCCAGAGCGAGTAAACCAGACAGACAGCGGACCTTACGTCCTGATTCTTAAATATACATACATCCATGTCTGAGTGTGCTCCCATTACACTATCTGTTTTCAGTATCACATTATCTTCTCCAGTCAATTTTGTTGACTGTGTCTCTCATGACTCAAGTAAACTTTACAGGAGCAGAGAAGAAAGTCACTGCTCTAGGTTGTATATCCTCTCTCCAGAATTCTCAACTTGGAAACACTTAGGTAGGGATGATTCATAGCTTTGTGTTCTAACCTGATCACAAAGGAGACAGTATAAAGAAATGAATCTTGACTCCATAATAGTTGTTATCTGTCTAAACTTCTGAACAAGTTAAAATACTTCTCTCGAGACAATTTCTTCAACTGTAGAAAGTGAAGTTCTATGAAGATTAAATGGGATACTCTATGTAAAAGATCTAGAAGAGTGTGGGCACATAATATGTCCTCAATAAATGTTAGTTATTATTTTCTCCATGAACCTTAAGGAAACTTGGATACTGCTGGTTCTTGCTGATTTCTAGAGCAGTCAGCAGGCTCTGTCAACTTGCAGTGGGCTTCTCTCAGTCTTCCAGAATTTTCTGCTTTAGTCTGCAGGTATGATGGGATCTGATCATATTTAAACATTGAAGGGAGGAAGGAGGGAAGAAAAGGAAAAAAATGGGGGAGGGAAGAAGGAAGGGAGGAAGGAAGGAAAGAAGGAAGGAAGGAAGGGAGGGAGATACTTTTTCCTCACAACCTTTAACAGGCTATTGTCAAGAAAGTTTCACCAAATAGTGATTAGCAAACTGTTTTTAGATTTTTGAAAAAATAGTTACAGATGAAACAGAAAGCTATGTTTTAACACATTGCAATATTGTGTCATGTTTATCTTTACTCAGTTGATTCAACAGTTGGTATTGCCACCCATCACCTTCTCAATATGCAAAGCTTAGTTTTCCATTTCCAATATGTATTTTAAAAACATATATTAAACATTTCCCTACATATAGCATAGAATTTTTCTTATAATATTGATATTTTAATAATACTTTTGCTTAACCCAGAAACTCTAGTTTTTCCATAGCACTGTAAAATCATTTAATATCTTATTATGCAAAACCTATGAAAATTATACCAAAGCAGAAGATAAAACTAAGACTTAAGTATTTCTTCCTGGTTCTAAAAATGAAGTCTTTAGTCAAGAAAAGTTAAGTATGTATATTTACCAATGATATAATTTAGAAAGCAGAAGCAAACACAATTGTTAGGACTTTTTAAAACTCTCATGATTATTTATTATGATATTTATAAGCTTTTTGGGGGGTGTGGAGAAAGCTACAATGAGAAAAACCATAGTATGGACTAGGAGGCTAAAGTAGACTATTTGGTCTTAACTTTGGACAAATAAAATACTAAAATCCCATCTACAAAAGAGACACCTGGTTGCATTTTACAAATGTCATGTCTGTATAGCAGCTCATAAATATGTCTACATTTAACATTGATTTGATATTAAAATTACTTCCAATTATTTTTTTAAATATAATAGTGTTTATTTTTACTTGTTGACAGTTTGCTTTATTTATTTATTTATTTTTGGCTGTGTTGGGTCTTCGTTTCTGTGCGAGGGCTTTCTCTAGTTGTGGAGAGCGGGGGCCACTCTTCATCGCGGTGCGCAGGCCCCTCACTATCGCGGCCTCTCTTGTTGCGGAGCACAGGCTCCAGACGCGCAGGCTCAGTAATTTTGGCTCACTGGCCCAGTTGCTCCGCGGCATGTGGGATCTTCCTAGACCGGGGCACGAACCCGTGTCCCCTGCATCGGCAGGCAGACTCTCAACCACTGCGCCACCAGGGAAGCCCCGAGGATGTTGTTCTTTATGCTCCCTTTAGGCTAAGAAATGAGATGCTATTTCTTCTTCCTTATTCTTAAAAAAGAGAGAATGGAAAGAATAGATCAGGAGAAGCTTCCAGTTTTTCAGTCTTGTTAACGTGCCCTCCCCACCACTACAGACCCTCACATTCCTCCTCTGTCCTCTTTTCTCTCACTAGCAACAGTTTCCTGGGGACAGAGACACTGGTAGTGAAAATAGGGTCACATTTGGAGACAGTTAGGTGATATATGTTAATATCCACTCTGGATTAGCTGGGGTCACCAATTTCATTCCTCTTGTTATCTATACCCTATGAACTGCAGTCTCCGGGGCAAGACATATTTAACCTGCAGTGACACATTGCCCAGGAGCCATTCAGTATTTATGTCATTCTGAATTTTTATTTAGAAACAATTAAAGCTACTTGGATTTCAAGAATTGTCTTGGTTTCAGGTCAAAGTTTATTTTTAGTAAAAGAATAATCTACAACTTTATCAGCCTACAGTTAAAATAATGACTGTCGCTTTAACTTGCTAGTTCTCCTTTTTCCTCTGACTACTTTGATCCTCTGCATCTGAAAAGTTTGCATGGACATGCACACCAAGAACATACGTGGTGAAGGATGTGGACATGGGTGATGGGGGGGTTTGCAATAAATCTGTACTTGATAGCAATAAGAAATTCCAATAAGCATCGTTTTCAGAGGACAATCTCATTTCTGGAGACCAAGAGGTCTATTTAGTAAAAATATCCATCGATTGAATTTTTAAAATTTTAGATCCCAACATGTTGCTGAGTTGGAAAAGACAGCAATGTTGTCATTTAGTACTAATGGTGTTTTTCCCATTGAATTTTTGATTCACTCTAATACCTTTGAGCAGTGAAACAATGTCAAAGCACCTTTAAACTTCAAAATGTTGATTATTTCAAATTATTTTCCAATCTTTTACAATGATTTCTTTTCATGTCTGAAAATAAATACTTGTTTGTATGATATTTTCATTGACGCCTGAAAATATGAAATCTTTGTATGACATCACAAGGCAAAACACAAAGTCCACTCAAGTCTGATCCCTTGATTTGGACAGAGGTAGACAGAAGCCATGTCCAGCATCACTGGACTTCCTCAAAAAGCTAATCTATTACATAAATTAAACTAACCATTTCCAGTGAGGGCAATGTGCATACAACACGGAGATGGACTCCCTCTCTTAAATTTTAGCTAGGCTGTTTTCATAGAAAGAATAGAAATTCATCTGAGTTATTTATGTATTGCCACATTAAAATGATATAGTTGGAAATAAGGAAACAGTAATTTCATGAGAATCCAGGCATAGCCATTCAGTTATATGACCTGACAGCCAGGACTCAGAGAGAAACAGAGTTTAGTAACCAGATGTATCCATGACCATCTCCAGCACCCCCCAGAGCAAGTGTTTGTGACTTATCTACTCTTCCTCCCAGGGAGCAATGATTAAGGGTCTGCATATTTGCTTCTCTCTGTGTCATTATCAAATAGATCATTCTTTCATGTATATATATGTATAAATATACATACTTAAGTCCTCTGCCTACTGATAGTTTCTACTTCCACATCTTACTCATAGTTATTCACCATACTCATCTCCCTCATAGCTTCAGCTTTTCATGAACTCTAGGAACTCTCTCATTACTTACTTTTAGTTTTAGCCCTCACTGCTCAGTCTGGTTCTCTCTGTACTTCCTATTACAAATCCTAAAAAGAAGAATTTTAGGGCTTCCCTGGTGGCGCAGTGGTTGAGAGTCCACCTGCTGATGCAGGGGACACGGGTTCGTGCCCCGGTCTGGGAGGATCCCACATGCCATGGAGCACCTGGGTCCGTGAGCCATGGCCGCCGAGCCTGCGCGTCTGGAGCTTGTGGTCCGCAACGGGAGAGGCCACACAGTGAGAGGCCCGTGCGCATACCGCAAAAAAAAAAAAAAAAAAGAAGAAGAATTTTAGGGACTTCCCTGGTGGCACAGTGGTTAAGAATCCGCCTGCCAATGCTGAGGACAATGGTTCGATCTCTGGTCCGGGAAGATCCCACATGCCATGGAGCAACTAAGCCCATGAGCCACAACTACTGAGCCCGAGTGCCTCAACTACTGATGCTTGCATGCCTAGAGCCCGTGCTCTGCAACTAGAGAAAGCCCGTGTGCAGCAACAAAGACCACCAAGTCAAAAAAAAAAAGAAGAATTTTAATTGCTCATTTTTTAAAATGTCGGTCCTCATCATTAGTTCCTAACCCACATGGCCAGCACTGACTCAATCAGTTCTGGTTTATGGGGTCTGCACTGGGCTGGCTCTTCAGCCCGGGCTGTGGGCCAGAGCATTTCACATAAAGTAGTCTGAAATACCTAGAACATCTTGTCTCAAACTATTGTCCTTTTAACCCACCATGTTCCCTGAATTAGTCTTCCCATTAGGCAAAAGTGTTATCTAAGAGAAATAACATATCAAGTTAATATCAGCCATAAACCCCCAACTCAAATAAATTGATGATACAGACACCTGGCAAGGCCCTGAGAGAACAGGTAACATTGGAACATTGGTAAGATTTTATGGAAAAGATATTCAACTAGGTATCAGGAGACCTGAGTGTTAGTTCTGTCTCTGCCATGAACTGAATATCCGGTTGGGCAAGTTGTTTACCCTTTCAAGGACTTGCTTCTGCATCTGCAAATCTGGGGGAAGAGCTACACACTTCACAAGGTGGTCCCCAACCTGAAATTCTAGGAATGCCCATCGTGAGGTTTGAGGTCAGAATAAATATGCAACATGATGAAGGCAGTAGCCCTCACAGGAGGTTTCATGTGAAAAGAGATCACAGTGAGGAAGAAGCCATATCATGAATGGCTTCCTTGAGCTGATGTGTGCTTGCAGGTCTAGGCTGGGTCGAGGCCAAGCCTGTTAACTGTAATCGACACAATAAAATAGTTGAGGCAGGGCTGAGAGCATCAAAGTCTGAAAGAATAGATTCCTAAGGGAATGAAAGTCAAGCTGTCAACCACTTCCAAAGATGCCATAACTTCCGTTAGTGAGCATACCTACTCTTTGGGAGTCAGGAATGTCTACAATCCTTTAACTGATTATTTGAGTTATCTTTACATTCCCCTTGTTCCCCTTGCTCTACTTTTTGGTGTCTATGGTGGGATGAACCCCCAAGAATCTAGATGTGAATGAAATTGGAATGACACTGAAAGATCAATATGTAACCTGAGAATAGACATGCAAAGTCATAGGAAAGAGGCAGAATGGCTCCCAGGCCAGCAAACTCCATGACCATCTGACTGAATATATGAGATCCAAAGAAAGACTACTTCCCTTAGAAGGCAGGTTGCTAATCACGAGCACATGGCCATGGGTGAGTGTCATAGGAAACTCTGGCTCTTGTGCTCATCTGAGCACTATCCTGAGGAGAGAGAGTTTTAGTCATTGCACTTGCACTATTCCAGATTCATTAGCAAAGTGGAGAGAAATGCCAGGGGTTGAAGCAAAAGGACTTTAAGTTTTTTGGACTCTCCGATAATTTATTAGAGATTGGTATATGGCCATTCTGGCTTTGTACCTAGATCCTTAAGTCCTTAATTAGGGTGTGTTTAACCCTAAGAGATATATTTTCATTTGATGTGATAGAAAAAAAATCAAGTTTTTTCCTACAAGCCTAAGGACCAGACACTGGGTGGTGATACATTGACCAAAGTGATGGATACTACACTGAGGTCTTCAACATAGAAGAATGTAAGTAAATTCAGATAGCCTTCCTATGGTGATCATCTAGCATTTATGTGCCCTCAGGTCATTCCCATACTTAAAATTTTTCAGCATTTCCACATTTTCACTTAGAGTAAAATCCAAACTCCTTACATGCCCTACGAATTTCTACCACATCTGCCTGCGATCTCATCTTCTCTGACTCTTCTCTCCACTTGTATGACTCAAGCCACACAGCTCTTCTTTCTGTTCCAATAACATGTCAGTGTTGCCTCTGCCTGGGAGCCTTTGAACTTACTATTCTCTTTGCCTAGAATTTTTTTCACTAACCTTTTTGTGGCTTGCTTCTGCTCGTTATTCAGGCCTTAACTCAAATATAATGAGAAGGTTTCTCTGACACCTCTATCTGATATAGCCCCTTCTCTCTACTCCAGCTCATTTGTTTTTGAAACATTTTATTTAGGAAAGCTAATACTATCCAAAATGATTACAGTTATTTCTTCTTCTTTTTTTAAAATCGATTTCCCTCATAAAATATATATTCCATGAAAGCAGGATCTTTTCTGTCATGCATGTTACTGTATCCTATACATATGTAACACTAATTTTAATGAAGATAACAGAAGTATACTTGTATAGGTATACTCTGGCCATTATCTAATTAGCATAAGTATTCCATATCAAACTCACTGGTTTATCTCAGTCAGATGGTGACATTCCCATGGGATTCAAAAATAGTCCTGATTTTTAGGACAAAATAAATTTGTTTAGGTTGTGCTTCTCTCCAGAGCATTAATCCAAAGCCAGTAGATGCTGAGTACTACAGAAGGTGTATTTCCTACCTGGAGGCCTGAGGCCATTACAAACATTTGATTTATTAGGAAATACATGAATCAAAATAGCTCTGCTGATAATGCCAGAACCAAGGTTAAACTGGGAAGTCTTTCATATGTTTTTAGTTGGGTGAATAACTTGTATATGACTTATACAAAAAAGACTAAGAGTAAACTTTTCTAATTCTAACATCACTTTGCATTTCAGGGGTTGAGAAGGCAGTGTGCCATAGTGGGAAGAGTTCAGACTCTGGAACAATAGAGCTGGGTTTGACTTCAGCTCTATCTGCTGTGTGCCCTTGGACAAATCCTTCCATTCTTCCTGAGTTCCAGTTTCCTCATCTGTAAAGTGGGATGAGTAATGTTTACATCCCAGAGCTGCCTTTAGGGATGTAAATAATACATAAAGTGCTAGGCACGTGATAGACACATGCTTGCTTGTAGCCACCATTATTATAAAACCTTTAAAGCCTTGTCTGGTATTGTGTTTTAATATTTGTTTTATTTATCTGGCTTCAGGTTATAGTGGTTGCTTCTAGGAATGTCAAGTTATGGTTGGTCATGGGAAGATGGGTATCGAGAGAAGAAAGGTAAAAAACTACATCACAGTTGAGGGTTATTTGAACTGGCAGTGGATCCAAAGTGGCAGTGGGACTATGGTAGCTGGCATTCATGTGTATATACTAAGGAACTCCAGTATTTACATGGCCCAGTTGCTTGTTGTTCCATTCTCCTTTCGCTACTTTGTCTTTCTATTGTGTATCTCTTTTCCTTACCTCATGCTTTCTGCTAACAAATGGACATCGTTTCCTTGCAATTTCAGGTCACCATGACCCTGCATCTCCAGACACCACCTTCCCCATTTTGATCTCTCCTCTCCTTCCTACCTCTTCGGTCTTATGTGCAGCTTCCACATCCTGCTAATTGCTTGGTTCTTGGTTTCACTCTTCAGTTCTGGGAAGGGACTCAGATTGATCTTACTCAAACTTTATTACGAAGCCATGCCACCATTCTCTGAATAGTCAGATGTTAGTTTGATCCACCTAAAATTAACAGGTGCATATGTCAAAATAAGCAAATATCAGCAATTTCATGTGGTATGGCTTAATATGTGATGTCTCTGGTGAGGGACCATTACTAGAGCCAAGGGTGAGGTGGTGTCATGTAGAACACAAACAAACAAGAACAATAATCTTTTTAAATGCCATTTCATGCCATGTAGAACTGGGTATGGCTGGGGCAGCCATTGTGATTAGCTTCTGAACAAAATATTCAATCATTTTTATTGCCTGAAATTTTAGACCCAGAAAGGACCTTAGAGACATTTTATTTAG
Source organism: Mesoplodon densirostris (assembly GCF_025265405.1). NCBI lineage: Eukaryota > Metazoa > Chordata > Mammalia > Artiodactyla > Ziphiidae > Mesoplodon > Mesoplodon densirostris. The sequence goes on from NC_082671.1 coordinate 14,772,618, forward strand.
TCCAACCCTTTCACTTTAGAGATGAAGAATCCAAACCTCAAGTCGATAAGTCCCATGTGACACATAGCAAGTTAAAAGTTGGAAAATTAAATCAGTGAAAGAACATTGTAAAGAAATTGGGTTATTTACTTTGGAAAAATGTCTGAGTGTACAAAGATGAATAAAAGACAAACCAGTCTAATAGAAATATCACCATCTAGTAGGGAAAAAATTAATTTTAATATATTAAGAGAAATGCCATAATAAATGTATACACAGGGTCAAGATGCCTAATTATGGGGTTGGGAGATTTAGGGAGATTTTTCTAGAAAAGCAGATATCTGAATTGAGACTTGAGGAGTTGAGTCATTGTGACACAGTTGCAATTGTGAAGCATGTTCCAGAAGGTATATTTCTGAGTGAGCAGAAAGTGTATTTTGTAGGAGTGCAGTGTGTGGAAGGCACAGTAGGTTGGGCCATAGGTTGTCTAAGGGAAGGTTCGATGTCTCTCCTTCCTCTCCCTCCTGATCCTGCTGCATAGTTTTTTCCTCATCTCTGTTATGTTCACCTCCTGTGAATCTTAAAATCATGTTGCATTCTATCTTTCTGATCAGAATAACAGTGTGAAAATAATAACAGTTGTTCAAGAGCATGAAGAGTAGTGGAAGGTAACCGACTTGAAATTTATCAGTTAATTCATGAGACACAAGTTGTCTGTTTCATTTGGGGGTGCCCAATAAGATCTGCCCTTGCCTACTGTTCTTCAGGACGCTGTCATTTCTTTGGTGAAGGTCACTTTAAATGGTATTCACCTCTTCTCAGGTGTTTGCAATCTAGTCCAAGATGTCATTTTCATACTTAATAAGCACCCTTTCAATTCCTTCTCCCAGTCCCAAAGCCCTATAAGACACTACTCAATACCTCCCTCTCCCCCAGGATGACACCAGCCCATTGACTACTCTTCGGGTACTCGCCTTGAGCTAGCCACATACCACCTACTTTAGTGTGGTTCGTACTGTGTATTCTTAATGCAGCTGCTTTTTTTCCCTCTGTTTGTGTGACTCAGGTTATAACAAATGATTCACGTGAGGAAAATCAGTAGTCTGTCTTCTCAGAGGGTCGCACCACAAATAAAAACCCAGAAAAGACTATGTAGATTCCAAAAAAGCAATTATAAAAGTACAATATTTTGAACTCACTGTCTAACAAAACCCCAAATAAGCACTTATTGAAAAAGCAAGAATTTTACATAGGCATTTACATTTTCCACTTTCCCCTCTTTTTACGGATTAAAAAGTAAATCTTTGCCAAAAATAAGAACTCATTCAGAGGGAGACAAGAAGGAAAAGCTGAATACTAAGCATTATTCAAGGCAGGAAAGAGTTTGATTCAATACATTTTACCCTAAATTTAACTACAGAGGTCAACATTTAAATGTAGTGAGGGATTCAGAATCCAATCTTAAGCAGTTTTCAAAATCTACCAAATCTTTTTTGTTTTGTTTTTTTCTTTAATTTCGTTGGAATATAACATTTTTTTGTCATTTCTGTTTAATGACGAAAATTAATTTGCAAAGGAATTTAAATCAACATCAAAGGGAGAGGGACAAGAAGAATTTACAGGCTGAGATTAGCACTCCAAAGGAAAGAAAGCAGAATACAGCAATAAGCTCCCATTCTTGGTAAACTGTAAATGTTCCTCTGCTTTTAAAATTCCCTAACAAGGTGAGCGAAACCGTTCCAAGAACACTATTGTCAAGAGACACCTTTGAACTGATCTATCCTGAAGAATAACCCCTAGAAAGGTAGAAAAAAAAATAACTTTCATATGTTTGTGGCCACACAGTGCAGCTCTGACTTCTGAACATTTTTCCCCAATTATTTTTGTAAAGTATTGATCGCAATTTAATTTTGTAGTCCCAACATGAGAGGCACTTCATGCTGAAATGTCTCACAGGAGATTGTAATCAGGGTCTAGCCTGAAGGTGAAGCGTTCGTACATAGGTTTTACTCCATTTCTCCACTCTTCATCAGCTCGGGGATTGGAGCAGAGGGCATTCTCAGGCAGATTAATTTTTGACGATGGGATCGATGGAAGATGTTTTTTCCTCCTGACATTGAGTCATCTAATTTGCTGTTTATCTTTGGCTTATTGAGTTTTGAGCATTGTTAAATCATACCTTTCAGCTGTTTAATTTCATATGTGAATTTTGCATTCCCCTCTTGTACTTTGGCATAACTCTTTTACCTAAAATGAGCAGGCTGATGGGCCTTTTTTGACACAAGGTTACTGCTTTCGAGTCTGTTAAGTACTCCAAGGTAATGCTATGGTACTTTCTAGCCTTTTTTTCTTTGCTTGTGGCCATAGATCAGTTCACCTCTAGGGAAATCATTACTTGGCATCATTATTATCCCCAGCACCTTCATCTGTTCTCCCTTGTTTCCTGACTCCATGGCTTGATGAAGTACCTAGATGTTCCAGCACCTTATCTCAAGTCTCATAATTAACCCTTTCATAACACGGGCAGTGGAAAGCATTTTTCCTGTGAAACGCTCCCTCTAGTTCAACATTGGGGCTTCTTTATAGTAATCACAGCAGCTTTCAGAGTTTCAACTCTATCTTTGCAGTAAGATGTGAATTTTGTAAGTGTGCTGATAGCTATAAGAAAAATATTTCCACAAAGAGAAATTTAGCTTCCTCTAACCTTTTTGTTCCCCTCTTTTTAAAGGTAATCAAGCTGTATCTCCAGACAATGCCTTATCTATACACACTGAACATTTTCCATCGTGGGGATCTTATATCACATTTGTCATCCTACCAATTTTCATGTGTGTACTCGTAATTATCTAGAAATTAATAAAATATAAAAGGGTCTCTTTTAGCTTGAAAGGCATGTAACATATTTTAAACTTGAAAACAACATTTTAAAATGTTAACAGAATACACTGCTAGATTTGAATTTAACATTAAAAAAACCTGTTAGGTTTTCTAATGCTGTAAATAAAATATCTTATTCCATACTCCAAACCACTTATGGATTTGATTGAACACAGAGATGTTATTCCTATTATCATGAAAAGAGCCCGAGACCAACCCTCAGTAAAACCAATTCCTGCTCTCTAACTAGTGGGATTTCCATGAGAAAGTCATCACATCTCTTTGGTTCTCTGTTTCCTTAACAGTAAAATTAGGGAGTTTCTTCTAGATCTAAAACATATCATCTGTGACATATTACTCTGTAGTGTTACATACTTATCCACCTCAATCTATCACTCAAGACCTCACTTAAATTTCACCTGCTTCCTGAAGTTTTCTTTCCTACCTCTGCCCATATTGGACTCCTTATGTGTATAATCATAACCTCTTGTTTGGCATTGTTTTTGTATTCGTTTTTATAATGCTTTTTGGTAATTAAAAAATGTTTCATGACTGTATAAAAAAGGACCTATGATTCCATTTTATTTGTTGTTCCAAAATCCTTTAAAAATGGCCAATATTTACTTTTTGAGGATGCATTTGATTTTTGGAAAAAGCACACATTTATTAGTAGGTATTCCTATAATGAACGTGAATAATCAAGACTGGAAACTTACTCTTCAGGTAAACCTCTACATTATTTAAATTTCTTACTGAAATTGATAATGAATACAATTACAGGGGAGGAGATCTCAAAATGCTTTGAGCTATGGCAGAGTCGTTAGAATAAGCATATAGTCTGATGAGGTAACTACTTTGGAAAGCAATTTCTATTTTGATATAATAATTATTATTATAAAGGCTGAATATTGATATAATAATATAATTATCTAATTGTTTTGCTAATCAGCTTCATGTCCTTGTAGTCGTATATGATATGTCTTGTCCTAGTAAGTTACAAAGTCTTTCTAGGCAAGAAAGTGGTATTAATCTTTGAACATTTACCTTGTAAACATTTCAAGTTTTTCCTTAGTTCAGACTTTAAATTGGTATTAAAGAGTCAATCAACTGAAATTTGCAAGAGTGTTTTTGTACTTCCTTAGCTGAAACCAGAGATGAGAATGAGTTAGCATTAAAAAAATGAGGAAATGCATTTTCTGCTCCACAGGAGAATGTATGAATTACACATATAAATAAGAATTCACAAATTAACATCCATATCTACAAACATTAATGTAGGTTAATGTCTTTATGAATCATGCTGCAATACTTCAGTCCAAAACGTTTGGAAACAAGTTTGGAAAAGAAAACAGCTGGAAACAAAGTAATAGTCTGTTTCCCCAAAGTGTCTCTTTCCTTAGGATCTGCATAAGTAGTGGAGGTTGAAGGAGAATATTGGGCATATTAATCATGCTTGAGGCCAAGGTTTGGCCATCAACTCCTTGCATAAAGAGAAGTTCCCGGTGATGTTGACCATATCAGTTCATCAAGACCAAGTCCTTGCCAATCAGATACTAAACACACGAAAAACAAGATCACAGGGAACAGACAAAACCTGTTAAACTTGTTTGGCTGTTTTCTAGAATTCATAAAACAGTAATGATAAGTTTGTTTTTTCAAAAATCAAAACCTAAACCTCTAAGATATTTTAACTCCAATATTTTGGCCTTCATTTCCAGTATATTTTGCAACTATTGTGCAGATCTAAATATTCTGTAAAGAGCTTACATATTTATATTATGTATAGTAAATATGCCAATGTAGCATATTCATATCATAGTAGTATAACAGTCCTGACAATAAATAACTAGGATAAATATTAATAATAAAATTATCATGGAAATATTTAATTTATTGAACTTTTGTTAATGTCCTTAAAACAAACTCTGTGCTGAATATCATCTAATCCTCACTGCAACCCTGGGGGTGGCTACTGTTATTATAGTCATTTTATAGATGAGGAACTTTATCAGGAAGGGACCTTAAGGATGATGGAACCCATTCTATAAGTGAGAAATATAAGACCCCCAAAAGCAAAGTGATTTACACAAAGCTACATGACCAAATCTCCGGTTAAAACAAGGATCTCCTCACTCCACTGGAATATTCTTTTTACTCTGTCATCCAGTCTCCTAGTGTGGTATGTTGCTTAGGAGATAGCGTAAACTTTTGTTTGTGATTAGCTCATCATCTCACTGAAAGAAATTAGATTGTGCGTGAGACTTTCCTACAGAATGTCATTTAGATTATCTTCTTTGGAAAAAAAGGAAATTCACAGTAATCATGTTAAGGTTGTGATACTGAGTATGTTTTTCTGTTTAAAAGTTACAAACATGATTTTATTTTCATTAGCGAGGCCTGGCCATAAAAATATTTTTACTCTATTTACCATATTTTATTTACCATAAATTAAGTAAAGGAGTTATAATAACAACCAGGTCTTAGGACAAAACTCAATGAGAGATAAATCTGAACATTGGTTTAAGAGACTTGTGAGGGGGACTTCCCTGGTGGCACAGTGGATAAGACTCCATGCTCCCAATGCAAGGGGCCTGGGTTCAATCCCAGGTCAGGGAACTAGATCTCATGTGCATGCCACAACTAAGGAGCCCACCTGACACAACTTAGACCTGGCACAACCAAATAAATAGATAAATAAAAATAAAAAAATAACAAAATAAAGAGACTTGTGAGGGAATTCCCTGGTGGTGCCGTCGTTAGGACTTGGTATTTTCACTGCCGGGGCCAAGGTTCCATCCCTGGTTGGGGAACTAAGATCCTGGCCCAAAATAAAAAAAACCTTATGAAAGGTGAGCTAGGAAGGGAGAAGCCCTGTTTTAAATACTGGAATGTAGAACGAGTGAGTCTTGAAGGCTCTAAGCCTAGGTCTGACATGGCTGCTGCAGTTGGTCTGTTGAGTCTTGAAGGCTCTAAGCCTAGGTCTGACATGGCTGCTGCAGTTGGTGTGTTAAAACCATGTTTTACTCCTGCTCTAAAAACTGCCACCTCTATTGTGAACAGGGACTCAGGTTCTAAAAGGGCTGAGTCATGATCTGTGATAAACTATTGCTACATCCATCCTCATCTACATCCATCTCAAGGAGAGGACTTCCTGGGCTGTGAGGCTATCTAGCTCTAGGATAGAACTGAGGATGGCAGTACTTCATTTTGAGTTCACTGCACATCAGTAAAAATATCTCTCCAGGCCCATTTTTAGGTGCCTGGTGTAATGATGGTGTTATTTTTTTCAGCCCTTCTGTGAGGTAAATTATGCCCACTATTATCTATCTAGTCTCTTTGTATATATTAAATAATAATGAAATTTTCAAAACTGCACCAAAAGAGGAAAAAGAATAAATTCTAAAGTCCTGGATAAGCCACAACATCATAATTAGCCCTTTAATAAGTCAGAGGCAATTGTATTTTGTAAGACCAAACCATATGAACTTAATAGCCTCTTGTCTTGAATTGACATCATATTTAAAAAAAAAAAATTGGAACTGTGATAGGCCACGGTCAGGTTCATTGCATGAAAATTTTGAATAAGTCTAAGAAATTGAACATGGAAATAGTAGGTTACATAACAATGGGGCAGCAAGAGATTATGAACCAATATGTTAAATTTGGGTAATTTGGCCATATGTAACCTATTCCAATCACTGCTCCACCAGCCATCAGTGACTTAAAATGCAATGAGTTCTGGAATCTTCTGACTTGGTGAATACTTTATTGGATTGCTAAGACTATCAAACTTCAGGTATACATTCAGTGGGAATAAGAAGTCATCAGGGTGGTGCATCCCATCCCATCTTTATCTCTCCTTCATCTTGCCTGTATACCTTGTACGGAGTCTTCGTCGTGGTCTTTCTCACTAATCCTGGAAACTGAACCAGCCTTTGTGGTCTGGCCCAGCACAATAACCCAGCACATACATCACCTTTTTTGATTTTTCCAAACAGTACACGAGGCAGGCAGGAAGGGTGCTATTATCCCCAGTTTATTAAAAAGGAATGTAAGGCTCAAGGAGATTATGTTATTTAAATTTGTAGAGCCAGGAAATATATGAGATAAACTCAAATTCAGGTCTTTTGAATCTTATTCCTGTGCTCTGTGAAGAAGGGTTGATTGAGCTGCTTCCTTTAGAATGGGTAGGTACTATAGACCTAGCCAAGTTGTGAATTAACAGTATAATTAATTCCAGAACATTTTGGCTTGTTTTCTCCCTACAAAGTAATGTTCACCTTTTTTATTCTGTGGGCTAACCCATAAATTTTCACTGGCTGCACTGCTGTGTTCAGTGCCTACTTGTCCATAGTCAACCACATATATATCGTCATGTGCTAAATATAACTCAAGATACAGTTCTATGGGGAGGAATTTTGGAAGGGAATTTATATAGAGAGAGTTGATTTACATATTTACAAGATATTGGGAATAAAAATAAAAACAGACAGTCCAAATAAACTAAAGACAAGACATATACTCTTAAGAAGGTTATCATACAAGAAAAAAAATATCTAGTATTTATGAAACGTTGTTTTCTCCTCCCTAATGTCATATACCTAGGCAGCTAGCCATGTGCCTGTTCCCTTGGAAATACTATCAATTTATGATGGCTTAATAGCCACAGATGATGAATTTTACTTTACAATCATTTTGTCTTTGATAAGTGGGAAAGCCTAATGCAAGACACACTAGGTAAAAGGATAGGAGACAATATACATTTTAGTGCTAGCAATACACTCAAGGTCAACAATACTTAGTAAGGCCTGTTATGTGAATCTATTCATCACTTGGTCTAGAAAGACATCTATGCTTGAATAAAAAGTGTAGTTTGGGTAGTTTGCCATGAAGAATAGGAGTGTGAGGCCCCCAAGAAGAGTTAATGTAGATTGGAGAAAGGGGTAAGCCTGGGTAGAAAGGTGAATGCCCTTTTGATTTAATATCTATCTGACATTGGACCAATCTGAAAAATAATCAACTACTTAGCTAGGTCCTTATGGATAATTAGACTTTATTGGAAGATGAAAGTCAGTGAGAGCTCTTAGCCTTAATGATTCAGGGAGAGAAGGGGCCTAAATTGACCTGAATCCCACACCATTTATTAATCCACCTAACCTCTTTTGTTCTACATATGACCACCAATTTGGGGACATTTTGTGCTTTTCTTTGGCTCTTTTCCCCTTTAGTGCTACTTTATATACAGTTTCTTTCTTAGTGTCTCATTCTCTTTCTCTCTCCTGCCCACCAATTCTTGGACAATGACTTTCATCTTTCCTAAGGCATCCACACCACTGTGGCAAGGCTGACTTCTTTCACTATAAAGATTACTGAATATTGTTAATAGCCCACTGGTCTCCTTATCTAGCAACCCAGTGATATTGTGCTAATTCAAGCACCCAGAGAAAAATTTTTGATGTAGTACCTTCTTTCTAATTATACTCAGAGGTTTAGTTAAAATGTTAACTTTTCAAAAAGACTGTCTATGACTGTAGTAGCAGGATTAAGTGCTACTCCTTCTGGGAGTAACCAGTTGACACAATTCTGTGAGGGATTATACGGTATTTTATAAATTTTAATATACCTGTCTTCACAAACAAAGAGGAAACTTCTACAGACAGGGGCCAAATCTCCCCCATGCATATAACGCCAGCACTACTGGGTCAATGAATATGAGTATAAAGAACTGCTCAAACTTCTTTTGTTAAAATCATTAAAAACAGAGGATTGAGACCAGTTACTCTTCTCTAGGCAAAGTGTTTGGGCCTGTGCTATTTGTTAGAACATAAATGAGTTGGCATTTATGCTTATGGAATAAGTTGGAATTCTATAATTGTAAATTCATGCTGATTTTAATGAAATCAAAACTCAAAGTTTGAAACCATCCAAATAAATATAATTTTCCCCAAACTGCTTTGATATGAAAAAGACTCTTTGGCATAGCTCCAATTAACTATCTTAGTCACCCACACAGAAGCAAAATGCCTCCCTCCATCTGATTATAAGTTTCTGCAAATAGCAAAAATGCTCAAAGCATTCCTGGTTCTTCTCTCTGTATGTGCATTTTTCTGACCTGGAGCAAATAGAATGGACTGATTCTGTCATTTGCATAGACAGATCTGATATATGTCTCACTTTTCAAGCTTTACAAGTCCTATCGAATATGGTTTTAGTATTAAAAAGAAATCATATAAAATATATTCATAAACGTGACATTTTTATACTTAGTCCAATATTTTATGGCCAAGGCGTGTATTCATAGTTTAATTATAATAGATTAAATGACACTATGGGTGTGTTCTAGTCTGCAGTTCTTAAGTGTATTTTTTAAGTGTCTTTGTTTTTTAAAATGTCAAGCTTTGGTTTCATAGTCTTCCACCCTTTGCCCACTACTGGTATCCTTGTCTCTGTTAATTGTCCCAAACACCTGCTACAAACTCAGCCCCTGAACAAACAAAAACTACAGGGAACTTGACAGCAAAACAAATATATACAGATATAGGAGTTTTATAGAACCTGCCCTCTTACTAAATGTGTAAACACTCAGACTGAAAAATGAGATTGTCTACAGATGTACCTCCTGGCAAATGAGAGAGAAGTCCCCCACTGAGGCCAGTTTATGGAGGCAGTGAAGGCCAGGGAAACATGTCTGCTTACCCCTTGACATGGTGCTCCAGATGGTTGCATAGACACAAGACAGACCCAGTCAGCTGGCTCATTTTCTATCATGAAGCAGAAGGAAGTAACTCACCACCATGGGCCAGAGCAGGATATTTCTCCATCCATGTGTAATAGAACAGACAGGTAGTTTTGAAGGTACCCACCCCTCATTATCTGAATGAAGGAACTTTTCCAGCACCAGGCATATATCAAGTGTCTCACAGCAAGATTAGAGCTTCACTAAAAGTAAGAGCATGGTCTTTGCCCAGGAGGTGATAAATTTCCTGTGCTAGCAGCAGTGAAGACTTGGGAAGTGAATAAAGAAATGTCTCTGTGCATCTCTTAGGGATGTCATATACGAGCACATTCAATATAACTCACATGAAAAAGTAATGTCTGATGGTGCTTGGGAAAGAGAGACAAAGAATGGTAGGGCTTTCAACAGCAATTCTGGGAGGAAGCTGCCATCGATGTTTTTATCACTGAATATACGCAGAGATTGTCTCCATGCTCCCAGCCCCCTCCTCCAAATGATGGTAGATGTGAGCTGGAAGTGAGAGTCTGTAATTCCTTCTAGCCAGAGGACCTAATTTTGAAAACAAACAACACCGAAGGCAAGAGATACAGGCTGGGCAATTACTTCTTATTTGGATACATTTTTTAAAATTATTATTAGACAAATAAGGAGAATTCTTTTTCAATTTTTTTAAATCGAGAAATATCTTTGTTTAATTGAAGTATAGTTGATTTACAATATTGTGTTAGTTTCAGATGTACAGCGAAGTGATTCAGTTATTTTTCTTCAGGTTGTATTCCATTATATGTTATTACAAGATATTGAATCTGGTTCCCTGTGCTATAGCGTAAATCCTTGTTGCTTATCTATTTTATGTGTAGTACTTTGCATCTCTTAATCCCATACTCCTCTTTTGTCCCGCAAATAAGGAGAATTCTTAACATCAATGTTTTTCTTTACTTTCACCTTTTTTTGAAAGCTGAGTGTGACTTGGAGCCCCGCCAGCACTAAGGCACAGAGGCACTTCTTTGTGCGGTATTGTTTTTGTGGGTAAATGCCAAGACTGGCCCTGGGCTAATTGAAATGAGCAGCTGCCTGGGTCACATGAGTAGAAGGCGCAAGTATTAACAGGTGCAAGGGGGACACGGGCTTTTCCTCTGTCAATATTGAAGTAAACAGGTAATGCTGTTCATTTGTCTTCTTAAAATGTAAAACTTCAGGCTCAAATTGAAAGCAGCCCTTGGCATCTCCTATGTGTCTGTCAGTGAGTCTAGGGTGCCTCCAGCTTCCTGAATTCAAAACCAGGCATGTACTCATGTCCAGGAGAAAACAGAAGTTTGGGGGCACTGTCTTCACGTATTGAAGCTCTGGATGGATTGCAAAATCATAGGAACTTGGAGCCCGCGTTGAGGGGCTTCCCCGATACAGATTGCATCTTAACGTAGTTTTTCTTCAAGAAGCCTCTTGTCGGGGGAGAAAACCTCTCTCCCATTTCTGATTCCATTCAGGGCCACTATAATCTTGTTCTTGTTGCCTTACTTGAGGCATAAAAAGCACGATGGCCGGCCCTGCTAAGTGTTTCATTCCCTCTGTGTCCCTGGTCGTCTCTGTCAAAGAATTTGAGATGAAATGGTTGCTGGGAGTTAAAAAATTAACATTCTTGCCACAAAAACTTCAGATTGGAGGAAAGAATCTGTGAGTGGGGTTTAATGATCCATCAAAGCAATAGGGTTTAATTTTAGACCAGAAATATTTTTCATTTATGTTTATTAACGTGTGAGATTTTTCAACAGAGGAAAAAAGGGAACTTGGAGCTATAAACCAGAAGCATAAACAGCTGATTTTCTCATCGGGGACAATAGCCATTCTAACTACACGGAGTTGGAGTGTCCCGGGAGCCACAAAGGTTCATGTCTATTGCAGGTTCTTATTCCAAACAACCTGGAATTCTGCCATTTCCGGAGGGTGGATTAGATAAATGTGGGGTTTTTTTTTTCACCTCTCCATAGCATATTACCTGAGCATTGTGACAAGTCTGCTGTTTCATGTAATGCATTGTTCATTTTGTTTCATGTTCTGTAGGCAAAACAATACTGAAAGACCTAAACCACATCTGTTTTTTTCTTAATATTTGGAGTCACTTTGGTACCCAGTGTAGGAAATTTTGTATGGCTCACCTAAGACCTCCCACAAATCCCAAGAGAGATTATTAATAATGTTAATCAGAAATGTCTTCTTGGGTCTTCTCTGGTGGTCCAGCAGTTAAGACTCCACGCTCCCAGTGCAGGGGGTCCTGGCTCGATACCTGGTCAGGGAACGAGATCCCTCATGCCACAACTAAAATTCCCACAGGCTGCAACTAAAGATCCCGCTTGTCGCACCTAAGACCTGGCACAGCCAAATAAAATAAATAAATAAATATTAAAAAAAAGAAAGAAATATCTTCTTGTTGAATCTTAGGTGAAGCTCAAGAAGACATGTTACCATAGCTTGGGGCCTTGAACTGCCACAGCACCTCCTTCTTCTTCCTGCCACTTTAAAACAAAGCTGGTGAATTGAGCCGGTTGTATTTTATAAACTTGTATTTAAAGAAACAAGTCTGATTTTCTGGTTTTCTTTCATTTTGTTTTGCTTTAAAGAGCTGGCATCTGAAAGACAGAGGACTCTAATTTTTGCCTGTTTTACTGAAATCAGGGCTAATCTGGCACTCCACTATAACATTCACTTGTCAAGGAAAATGTGAAAGGTAAGGGTGTGCATGATTCATCGTAGCTTCTGGGTGTGAAAGCAGGGCTGCACACCCTTGATTTGTGGAATCAGCATCGCCAGTGACCATATCATTTAGACCGAGCAGCTGGGAGGCTCAGCGCCCCCCATTTGTCTCTATGGGCACCCCTGGAAACATGCACATCTGCTTTTCCATGAGCCATATTTTATTTACTGAGCCTTGCTTTATTCCAGGTTAATTTGTTCCTAAATTTTTTTTCCTAGCTCATCACCCTCTTTGGCACATTATTGAATAATTTAGCCATGAATTAATGATCTGGAGATTCTGGGATTATGTAAACATTCCTGAATGGTAAATCTCATTGTCCAATTGATGGATTAGTCTGTAAAATCTTTATTAAGCACCTATTCTATGCCAGATATTGTTATTCACCCTGAAGAACTCTTAAGTTGCTCATGGTCTACAGGAGGATGAAAAACACATTTGCCACCAATTAGAACACAGTACAGTGAGTGCCAGAGTGAGGGAGGCTGATGAAGCCGCGTCTAACTCAGTGTTCGAGATTAGAGAAGCTTTCCCACAAGTGATATCTTTAGAGCAGGCACTTGGCAGGAGAGTAGGTGTTTGCCAGGCAGAGGATTCAGCCTAGACAGAAAAAGGAGGCCTCATAGAACATGCTTATTTAGGGAAGAGTGAAAAGTTCAGTGTGGCTGGAGCACAGGGCATACAGAAAAGTGGAAGATGAGTCTGGACTACAGGAAGCCATGTTTGCTATTTGGGGGGTTGGAAACTATGGAATTTTAACGTTTACTTTAACTCAGTGGTGTGTCAACTCAAACTGAGTGCATCCTTAGGTTGTTAACTTCATGTAATGAAGAAGTATTGATAAAATACTCTGAAAGAATAACTATAAATGATTAAAAAAACATGACCTATATGTAATACATAGGGTAATCTAGAAGAAAATAAAGTGAAATGCATAGATTTGATATGCATAGTTGAGATAAAGGTGGTATTCATTAGAGCATGTTCTTCTCTCCCAGAATTCTCTGGCAAGACTAGCCTTTATATAAAGAGCATGTCTCCCCCCTCAATATAGCCACTGTTTCAAACAAAACATCTGCAATCAACATTGGCTGGATTCCCACCACTAGGTGCATTTCTAATGTGCTTTTCATTTATCTTTTTATTATGTATTCTAGGGGGCTTTATATAGTAAGGGATGGCATATGAAATACGAGACTAAATGTTCCCTTATGTATTGTGTGTAGCAGGGATGGGGATGGCTTTCTAAAGAGCCAGAAAATAACCTCCCTATATCAAAGAATATGGAAGCTCTGATTTTTAATCCAGGAAATAGAATTTCAGGGTAATAAAAAGAGTTTTGCATCTTTAATTCTCTAAACAATGACGTTTTTCTTTGGTTTCAGAGATAGCGCTCGACTTGGTAGGATCAACGGGAAATGATAGCCATTCTCAACTTGAACTTTCTCTTTTCTTTGATCTCATAATAGCATACTAGGTAATCAATTGGGAAATTTATCCATACTACCTAGCTTTGGTCCCTCCTCCCAGGCCTTTTAAGCCAGGCTGTCATATCTCTAAACCCTACTAGATCATTTCATAATGGTAAGTGTAAATTATGTGTGGGATGCCTTTAGTTTTGGTCTCCCCATTGCCTTCAATAATAACTCTTTGTTTTAGTCCCTAGCCTAGCTCCCAGTTTTGCCAAACCACCCCTTCCCCTACCAGGGTGGCACTTAGAGGCCTCCAAGTGGACACAAAACTGAACATTTTACCTAAAGAGTGATCATGAGTGAACAAGTGGTTTTCACAACAGTCAGCTGCAGGCTCTGTGTTGAATATATACAACTGGCTGACAAAGAGAGACCTCGCAAAACATGCCTGGGAAAGGTAATGATATTTAGCCATTTGGGGGAAATACTAAGAATTCTAAAGAATCAATATAAATAGAAGACATACTCACCATTTTGCTGGATCAAATTACAGCATGACAGACATGGACACACGTGTTCATTTGTGACAGAGAAAATCAGATTATACAAACATCATGGGCATCCCCCAGCAACATGAAACAATTAGCTCTGGTCCAAACTGGCCATGAATTAGTGAAGCTGCATTTTTATTAGAAAAAAAGAACTTTGATATTGATATCATACATAAAGCAGCAATGTAAGATACAGTGCTCGTTAGCTATGGTTAACACATTTCACACCAGGATGCCTACCGTACCCACTTCTGAGCTCCACAATCAAAATTATATGTGAAAGCATCAAAAATGTTCAGAGGAAAGCCACCAAGATTATCCAAGTTTTGGAAAATAAGACCTTTGAGAGAAGATCAAAAGATTGGGGATTATTCTGGATGAGAAACGATTTCAAGATGATCTATGAGTATTTTAAGTTTCTTATTAGAGAACAGTTGATAAGCATTTTTATCTATCACGACTAAAGGCAGAAAAGAAGGGAAAAGGCTGAAAGTGAAACACAAAGTATTTAGGTTTGAATGAAGAAATGTTGGCTGAAGAGGGCTGTCGACCATTTGAAAGGGTTATTTCATCTCCATTTAAAACCTGGGTGGGATCTCTGTAACTTGGACTGGATGTGTTTGCTCTTATTTTATTTTATTTTTTGTTTTGGTTTGGTTTGGTTTGGTTTTTTGCGGTACGTGGGCTTCTCACTGTTGTGGCCTCTCCCGTTGCGGAGCACAGGCTCCGGACGCTCAGGCTCAGCCGCATTGGCTCACTGGCCCAGCCACTCCGCGGCATGTGGGATCTTCCCGGACCAGGGCACGAACCCTCGTCCCCTGCATCGATAGGCAGACTCTCAACCACTGCACCACCAGGGAAGCCCTGCTCTTATTTTAAAAGCCAGGCATATACTAGCAGTTCCTCTTATTAGGATAGTCTATATAATGAGCTATTTCCTTGTTTAGGGACACTTTATTGAAGGAGTTAAAAAATGATTTTATCCATTTAGTTTTATACTCTGACTTTGAACAAGACTAGAAGGAATTTGTAACATGGATGGATATACAGTAATTCCCCTACACACATAAGAACGACTTCCATTCTGGGAACACGTTCGTTAAGTCCAATTTTGTTCCTAAGTCCAGCAAAGTTAGCCTAGGTACCCAACTAACACAATTGGCTATATAACACTGTACTGTAATAGGTTTATAATACTTTTCACACAAATAATACATAAAAAAAACCACAAAAAATAAAGAAAACATTTTTAATCTTACAGTACAGTACCTGAAAAGTATAGCAGTACAGTCCAACAGCTGGCATACAGGGGCTGGCATCGAGTGAACAGGCAGGAAGAGTTACTGACTGGAGGAGGGAGAGGAGGTGGGAGATGGTAGAGCTGAAGGATCGTCAGCAACAGGAGACGGAGGGCAGGCTGCAATTTCACTCACGCCTGTTGTTGATGCCACACAGCGTCTGGTTCCTCGCTGGAATCAATTCTATCTACTCTCTTGAAAAAAGGATCCAGTGATGCCTGGGTAGTAGCTCTTTTTTTCTCATCACAGATGACACAGTAGCACTGGATTGCATTCTGAACGGCTGCTGCAGCCTTCATGTACTGTTCTACCTTTGGGTCCTGTGCCTCAAAAGCTAACAGTGCATGTTTGCATCTTTGAAAGTTCGTAACTTGAAGGTTTGTATGTAGGGGATTACTGTATTACCATCTGTCATGGCACTTCCTGTGGTTCACTGTGTGTGAAAGACGTAAGTGGATAAATGAAATCCAAAATTTCAGAATCATCAATTCCATCTAGTTGTAACGACAGTTGTCTTCTTGACAGACAAGTGGAAGAGATGGTTTTGAGAGAAGTAAAGACATTAAAGAATAGTTCTTGGGATCATGTAGGACTAATAGAAACTGGTCATTTTGGTTAGAATTCTGTTCTGGTGCTAAAAAGGCAACCCTGAAATAATACTTTATTCAAATGAATCTGGTGGGTTAGGGTAACACATGATCTGTCAATCTAATTTCCTTAATCAATTAACCCTTGTATATCTCACCAACTTCAGTTTATATTTAACATTTTAAGTAAGATTTTACACTTAAAATAGGAAGTAAGATCTGTCTTATGATTTCAGTAACTTGTCTAAGTAACACAGTTTAAAGAGTACAGAGTAGTACCTTTACCACCCAGCTGCACAAAATCTAGTTTCTTCAGTTTCCTCATCGTGAACTTTCTTTTAAAGTGTGAATACCTATATTTCCAAGTTCTATTCCAAGGCCATTCAAAACCAATGTGTCTAAAACTCATCTCCTTCCCCCCAAAACTACCAACTGCTCCTGTATTGACTGTCTCCTAAGTGTCTTTGAAGTGGACCTTCTCTCCAGCTCTGCTCTATTGCTTTTAAATCATTCTTTTCCACACCTGATGAATCATTAGAATCACTGTGGAGTTGTTAAAATGTATAGATTTTAGGGTATGACAACATACCTACTGAGTCAGAATATCTGATACACATGTATATACACACACACATATGCATACATAGGTATACACACTCACACATCTATGCTTTTAAAGCTCCATAGATTTGGAGAACACTATCCTACACTGGTGTATGGAAACAAGGCCCCTCATCATCGGATTTGA
This sequence comes from Mesoplodon densirostris, assembly GCF_025265405.1. Classification (NCBI taxonomy): domain Eukaryota; kingdom Metazoa; phylum Chordata; class Mammalia; order Artiodactyla; family Ziphiidae; genus Mesoplodon; species Mesoplodon densirostris. The sequence goes on from NC_082671.1 coordinate 14,789,558, forward strand.
ATCTGTAACTCCTCATGTTAATTGAGGTTCCTTTAACCCACTGAAGTCTCTCCCACTTTGAGGTCTTTGCACGTGCCTGGCATAACTTTCCTCCCTTTTCCTAATCTACTGGAAGCACCTCTACTTCTCAAGACTCAGGTGATTTTTCTCAGAATTTATGGCTGATACTCTCAAAATTAGGCACTCCTTTCTTTTCTGCTCTCAAAGTATCTTGTGCAAACTCCGATACATCCCATAACTATGGAGCTGTTTTACCCTCACTTCCCCAACAGACTACAAGCTACTTGAGGGTAGAAAGTATGTCTTGGAGCTTTGGCATGGTGTTTCTTCCTTCCTCTCCATCCCTTTTGTCTCCATGCTCCTGGATGTTGTAACATGATTGGTGTATAGAAACTACTGAATAAGTGTTTCTAGAAGCATAGGGAGAAAGGAAAAATGATGGATAGAGATACTCTTGAGATGATGTCTTGGAAGATAGTGAATTACTAAGTTAGTTCTTCTGCTGATAGAGGAACCCATAGCACTTGGAATCTGAACAGAGCGAAGAATAAGATTAGTTTGGAAGGTATTTAGGAAATGGAGAGGTTTTATTTGAGGGACATAAGGTTGAAATGAGATTTTGGATTTACAACCAAAAACACAACCTCAAATTAATGGATTTCACAATTTTATATATATACTTAAATATAACTATATATTTTAAATAGGGAAAACAGAATGAAGTGGGTGACTATTTATTTCTCCAAGTAAGATAATAAAGAACAAAACCTATTATCTACCATCATTGTATTTTCATAAAGCCTGTTTGTATATCCCCCAAAAGTAGGAAAGGTAAATATCGTACTGAAGAACTTTTTTTTTTTTCCGGAACGCGGGCCTCTCACTTTTGTGGCCTCTCCTGTTGCAGAGCACGGGCTCCAGACGTGCAGGCCCCGTGGCCATGGCTCACGGGCCCAGCCGCTCTGCAGCATGTAGGATCCTCCCAGACTGGGGCACGAACCCGTGTCCCCTGCATCGGCAGGCGGACTCTCAACCACTGCGCCACCAGGGAAGCCCATGAAGAACTATTTTTGAATAAGTATAGTTGTGTAAAACATACGTAAATATCATCTTTATTTTTCTTTTTTTTTTCTTCAGACAAGAGAAAAACTTCATAGATCAGGAATGATGTCCAGACAAGATTTTGGGAGAGGCAGAAAAACTTTCAAAACTTCCTTTATATCCAAAGCAGGGATCTAACATTATCTCCTCAAGGTGAAATAACCTTGAATGGCCTGATATTTGCACAATGGCTTTCTTTTTGATCTGTGTGTAGTTCCAACTAATTACTTGAAAATACCTTCGCTATTTCCCTGCATCTTTCTACCTATATTATTTTATGACAGTCTAATAAGAACTCAGCCTTCCCCACTGACCATATGTAAAATTAGATAAATTGTAATATTCTAACAGAAATAATAACTTTATGTCAAAAAGTCAGGGTAGAGTTTTGGTGTTATGTAGAGCAAAGAGAAAATAAGACACATATACGAGAAAATTTACCTTCTGGTTTCTTTTGTTAGAGGATTATGGATTCTCATGGGACAGGAGGGAGCTAAACTGGGAGGAGAAGAACGGAAACCATAATGTTGGGTCTTATAAACTCAATGCAAAGTTTCCCTTCTCTGAATCAGGCTACAGCTGAAGTCAGATAATGTACCCGTAAAATTTCTCAAGTATCTGTAAACAAATATGTCAGTTAGGGGTTGCTTTTGACCACATGTAACAAGAACCTAACCACAGTGACAAGATGTCCAGAGGTAAGCTGGACAGTTCAAGTCTGTTCAAATCTCCCATTGGGATTTGTTCCACAAGCTCCCACTTACATTCCAGGCAGGGAGAAGGGACCAACAGAGAGGAAAACGTGGTGCCTGAATCAGGAAAGGCAAAAGTTATCCCCAGATCTTCCAATGACTCACTTTTGCATCCCATGGTCCAGAACTGTGTCAAATGGCCATCCCTGGATACAAAAGAATCCATGAAATGAAAATGTTTGCTTTGGCACATCACTGCCCTGTATGCTGTTAGTAAGAATGAAGGGGAAAAGGGCATAGGCACTGAGCAAGGTCTCCCACAGCAACAAATAGTCTTATGTTTCTTTTTTCCTTAAAAGCCCAAAGAATTTCTAAAGAGGAATATAACTCTGCACTTTGATGTGAGATGTGTGCCTTACGTCCAGAGTGTCATCAAACAGGGTATACTTCTTATTCTCTTTTTTAGGTTTGCTACATTAGCTATAATAATTTAGAGTAAAAATTCCCACATCTCAACAGTTATATCTGACCTTTCCCCCTTGTTCCCTTTATGTTTAGTCAACTGTCATACTTGGTCATTTGTCTCTTTCCTATTGCTTCTCCCCACTGCTCCCACTCATCTTTTATTTCCCAATAGCTATTATGCTGTGTAGGTGCTTATCTCTTTCCTTGTTTTTTTTTTTTTTTTTTTTTTTTTTTTTTTTTTTTTTTTACAAAGCTCTCTTGTCTGAACTATCAACATCCCCTCTTGTCCCTCCCTAGCCCCCCTTTACATTTCAGTTAGAGTCAATCTTCTTAAACTTTGGCCTTCACTATACTCTATATCTTTTCAAAATCTTTGATCGTTTTCTATTGCCTATCAGCTAGATGAGTCACCATGAAACTAACTGCTTGATGAACTTAAATTGAGACTGGTCCCTGTAAAACACCAACATTCCCTCCATCTGCCAATGGTTCTTCAAGACTGAATCAAAATGTCTATCGTGAAGCCTTTTCTAATGCGCCCAGAGAGAAGAAATCACTTCTTCCCCAATGTCCCCACAGCACTTTGTGGATAGCTCTGCTTTCTAGGTTATTACCTTTCATGGTTAATAGTCACCGGTTTGTCTTCCCTCGAATGCAAGGATTATTTATTGTATTCCTCAAGGGACATGGAGGAGACTCTGCCATGCAGTAGGTGTCCAATAAATGTCTGCATGACTGACTATATGAATATAGTGACTATTGAGTTCCTCTGGCTAAATAACAGAAATGAAGGTTATCCCAGTGTAAATGCTAGGCATATACATGGCAACACACACACACACACACACACATACACAAAATCTCTGAGATGAAAAAAAGAGAGTAAGAACATGTTTTATCACCCAATGTCTCTGACTATGGCCTATATCCCCAATTTAATTTCCTCTCTGAATTTCAATATTTTGCTTAGAAGGGATTTTCTAGTTTGTTTGTTGAATGCTCACCTGTAATTGTTATTCTTTGCCCCATGTCTACCTATTGGGGCATAAATCACCCCTGATGCTCACCCACACTGATTAACCTCCATCAGGGCAAATAGCACTAAAGAGGCTCTCATAGAACTTGGAATTCATAAAAATAATAATAGTAAAAATAACCCCAATACTATTACTAGGTGTTACGTTAAGGACTTAACATAGATTGTTTCATTTGATTTTCAACAAACCCTATGAAGTAGGTATTATTACCCATTTTACTGATGAGAAAACTACTCTTAATAGAACTAAGTAATTTTTTCAAGATTATTGTCACTCTGATGGCAAAGCTGATGCTTCTAACCACTATGTTTATGTCTTAATTGGTTTCAATGGAAAAAATAAGGGTGAATTTTGTCTAAGAAAATTGTGTTTTGAGATAAGGAATAACCATATTTACCTAAAAAGTAATCAAGGTCTTCATAAACCTGATGATGAGAGTGTAGCATCAGTAAGGTCTTGTCAAATATCCTTAGTGAAGAGTGAGGTAAACTCTTGCAGATATGGGTGATTAAGTCATGGTATCAGCTCTTGACTTTCCCTTCTGTTTCCCTTCTGTTTCTTCATTCTCTTCTTTTCAATGTCCAATGTCCAATGTACCCTCCCTCTAAAATGATTTCCTCTACCTTTGCTTTTACACAGCAGCTGTTTGGCTGCTGCGGTTTTCAGGTTGAGTACCCTTTTCTGGAACAGTTCACTTTTGTTCACCTTGTTGTACTGCTCTCTGCATTTTCTCCCAAGCTCTTTATTTTTGGCTTTCTGAGTTTCTAAGATAGTATTTTTCAGAACAAATTTTTTGATTGACACCTATAGTAAGAACTACAGACACACCCATACACACACACACAAAATACTTGAAACATAACCTACTACTAAATCTACCTTCAATGCTTTCCAGTCTATGAAAACATGGGTCTACGACTGTACTCAGATAGGGAAAAGTTAATATAAAGTACACAAAATAGTTAAAATATTAATACAAAAAAACTAAATAAAATGGTATATGTGGACTGTTTCTTCTACTGAACATAGAGTGTCAATTCGTATTTGCCTCTATTTTCCAAGTAGAGAAGACTAAATGTAGAGAATTGTAAGTGAAATCATACCAAAAACACTAATCAACAAATCAACGCAAGTGGTAAGGCATTATAATCAGTTCAAAAGAAGCTCCAATAATGTGTGCTAGAAAGAGGACTAGCCGAGTGTCCTAATAGGAAATTTGACTGCATAGATTCAATTCCTTATTTCTTGGGAGATAAAAATCTCTAAATGATCCTATAGCTTATAATAAGATATTAAAATGGCATACCTAAGCTTTCAATAATGTCAGCACATATCAATTTAGGAAAAGCATTGAGTTATGGGAAATTATAACCTATGTGAAAGACTTAGACTTTAAAGAGTTCCATTGAAGTAAAAGAAAAGCATGATTATTAAATTATTGGCCAACTGATGGCACTGGTTCAAATTTGAATCATTTAGGTCAGAGTAGCTCACTCTTGTGCCCCAGTCAAAGCTCAGATAGTCAAAAACACAGATCCTGTAACCTCAGCTAGTTGAGAGAAAATTCTCTAATTTTTAAAAGGAATTACACACTATTAAAGTAACCTTAGAAAGATATGAAGCAAAATATAGAAATATTATTTTAAATATTATCTAAATATTATTTAAATAGAAAAATTATTTTAAATTAATAGTATTTGTTACAACCTTAATTTTTTTAAAGAAATTCTCTCAGAATTTCTGTCTGGTTTTAAAGAACTGAAGCTTATTAGATGAGATTTTATTGAAATGTTTAGAAGAATTTGACCAAGATTCTAATCAATGTGTAAGTGGTTGGATCTGATTTATTAAATTTACGAGTTTGGCTTATTAGCTGTTTAAATGGTGTACAAATGTTTAGAGAAATTGCATTTGTTAGAGTGGTATATTTAATAAATTGGGCACTAAACAAAGAATAAATAGTAGTGAACATTATATTTTATGCACCAAAGTTTCTCTGGCAGAAAAAATTTAGAAATGCCTAATATGGTGCTACACACATGCAAGGTGCCCAACAGTTCTTTTTTGTTTGTTTGTTTTACAAAGTTTCCTGGCTCTTTCCATGTAATTTTTATTTCATTTTCAATCCCATATTTTATTTTCACGCATCAATAACTGCCCCAGATGTGGTTTCTATGTCTTCACCGAGCCCCTGCTACTACTCATACTAAACTGAGGATACTCTAAGAATAATAAAGGAATTATAGGTCAAGCTTAACTTTGAGACAACCTAGCAGCTCCACCAAACTTTCTTAGGGATATTTTAGCAAGTCATGTTGAAATTAACCTAAGGTCTCACACAACTAAAAATTCTTGGGTCTTGCACTGTGCTTCCTAAGTTGAGGAACTGCACATTGTTTATGCAATTGTGTATGACCATGTTCTGCTGTCATCATCACAGCTCTAAACTCTTCAGATGAAGTGCTAATTATATACTGAAAATACAGGAACACTTTCAGGGTGGAAATTCCCATTAGGATCACTTAATCTGGAATGATTTAAGTTTGAAAGGATCTCAGTACATGGAAGTGGAGGTGGTGATGGCAGCAAGCAGTTGAAGCAAGAATTGCTTCATTTCAGTTGAAAGAAGGAGGTCTCAGATTTTTCTGTGGTCATATGAGAATGCAGGTAATTGCATTTTGCTCTATGTTAAGGATAGCTGCTTTGCCCACTATTGCTTCAACCTGCCATTGTAAGTCTGAGACTGGAGAGTTCCTTAATTATTTGGCCACTGATCTGGACCAAGCCTCCTCGACACCTTGTGTATTTTAGACAAGTGAACACACAGTTTGACACAGATTGCTATTCTGACTTTCGGTTTGTTTCATATCTTGTGGAACTAAGTTATAAAATATCAAAGACAGGTAACACACTTATTTTATTATCTTGACTTCGGAGAGCAGTGGTCTAGTCTCACCTCATCACAGCATGTTTATCCTGCGGCAGACAACTGCAGGTTTCTACTCATACTCTCAAGTCTATGCTGACTGCCTCTTGTTCCTGATACTGCTCTACTAGGGATCCTCTATTATTCCTGGCTCTGTAGCCTCAAATAAATTTCTTAAAGGTTGAAAAAAGGAGCTCCTAAGTGGATTGCATGTAGGAAAATATGATCAGTCTTATTTCCAATTTTCATTTTTAAAGATGGCATTAACTCTGAAATGTTTGGAATTTTTGCTAAAGCACAGATTACTTCTAGTTTTTGGCTAGAACATAATAATAATAGTTTTGATGATGATGATAATGATATTAATAAGAATGAAAACTCTCTGAGAGATAGATCCAGAGTCAGACAACTTATGTTTAAATCTCACTAATTAGCTGTATGACCTTGGACAAGTTAAGTAAGCTCTCTTTACTTTTATTTAAAATCTGCAAAATGGGGTTAAAAGAACCTACGTTAGGAGGCTGTTGTGGAAATTACCTGGGCAATGAAAAATCTCATATTACTACTTATACTACTTACTGAACACTTACCATACATACTACATGGTAAGTGTTCAGTGAGTGTTACCTTTTGTTAGACACTACTGATGGGAGGAATATAACGTTACATGTTACAAATGGACAGTTTCATTTTATGTGATTTAAAATCTTTTGCAGAAGCAGGGTTAAAAGAGATTTGGATAATCTATTACCTGCATGCCTCTTGCTCCCATTTTTCTTTGTACTGTGTCCATTAAATTTGGTATAGTTAACGACGACCGCCTTGCCAATAAAGCCAAAATATTCTGCAATCTGCTCCACTATGCCAATTTCATGAGTATTCAGCTCCTCAGCCCAGAATACCCATTGTGTAAAAAATGCAATGAATTCCAGTTCACTTTTGATTGCAATGATCTGAACCAAACATGAAACCTACTTGATCCAAGATGATCTGGGCTTTACAATGTTGTGTGTTACGTGATCTGCACACTGAAAACAGGAGTATCTTTGAATTTCCTTTTCAGAAAACAGAATTCTTTTAATTAACATTAAAAAAAAATTCAGTATGTGTAATTGTTAACACCTGCTATGTGTTGCCAACAGATGCTTCTTACTTACCTAAGGGAACTGTTATAATTATTCTATAAGCTTAGTGAAATGGCATTTACCAAGATAGTTGGGAAAATTTTGCTGGTGACTTTGCATCTAATACTTGGCATTTCTTATAATCTTGTCCCCTATCACTGCCAGTCCCCACACCTCCTCCCCAACCTGGCCCACCAAAGGCAAAAATTCCCTTTTGGGAGGGTACCAAAATGTTTCAAAACTGGTCATGCATATTTTAGTCTTTGTGAAAAGTTCCTGAAATTATGTGCATTCTAAAACATTGGAAAATTTACTTTTAAGTGTTTAGCAGCTAATCCTTCTAAAGTTTAACATGGAAGTCTTACATCTTGATTATAAATGTAAAAAGTATACTTTTTAGAAAGGTAATACCCTTCCAATAGCTTGGCTTCAGAAGAAGCTTCAGCAAAATGAGATTTTTCTTGATTTTTTCCCTGACCATTTATAAGGTTTTATAAGCAGTAGATATTCAGAATTCTTCATTTATGATACTAATCACACAATTACCTACAGACACATGTTAAATATGACATTGGTTTCAGCCAAATAATGGGTGAACTGCAAACAATGAATAAAGAGAGGCAGCTCCATTTATAACGGCTGTTTCAACAGAGCGCTACTGTAATCATAGCGATCTGAGGGTGACTCATTAATTAATTGATGTTCTTTTTTATTATGTGCTATTGAGTTAATGAGTAACTTGTGTGAGATAATTCTCTGAACACATTGATTACTTGAGATATTTTCTGGGGCTTTCATACCAATGACATACTGAATAGGTAGAAGACGGTATTTGCTTTTGTGTGCTTGTTATTCGTAGGTTTGAGATGAGTACAAACCAGTGCGAAGACTCCTTAAAGTTATCTGACACACAAAGTATCCTAGGTCGGCCTCACAAGGAGGCTGAGTGCTCAGGGCAAGGCCTGTCACATAGTAGGTACTTAATAAATGTCATGTGAAATAATGGCTGTATTAAAATGTTGCTTCCTATTACCTTACATTGCATTAAAATCACATTTAGGAAATATCCATAATGGCATTTTTAAGAAAAAGTAATAATCAAAGGGCTTTTGCCAAAATTGTATTCTGCGTTAATGGCCTATTACAATAAACATGTAACCTTGTTTTTGCAGCTTTGTTAAGTGAACACTAAATATGTTTGGCCAGTATCATTTCTATGAAATTGTTTAAGTGACTATCCAGAGAGTGGTTTGCCTAAAGTGATAGTTAAAAAGAAATCACTTGCGTATGGTGTGTTTTACTACAGATGTAATTTTTAGCACCCTGGTTCAGTGAAGGAACAACATTCTTCCTGAAAATGTAGGATTTCGTTGAGTTTTCTGTTTTAATTCATTATGCAAGAACCAGGAAATTGGAAATTTAGTCTGACAAGAGCAACACGGCTGCTTTCAGAAAGATCCCTTAAAATTTGTATAAATGTACAAAATTATACCCAGCAATTGCTACCTTCATTTTTGACAGTTTTATTTTCCCCACAAAAGTAAATAGCAACAAACTACCTAGCTCAGAGATCCTAAATATAATATTTGGAGCATGCATTTGAGGTACTTGGTCTGCTTATGATTTACCTTTTGAAAGTAAATGTCCTTACACACTTTTCTTTTCCTTTTTCATAGTATGCTTTCCAGAATATCATCTTAGATTTTGCCCATTAAGTGCAATCAAATAGTGTAATACCCCTTTTATTAAAAACATAAATCCAAATATTAAAGAAATGAATGAAAGAATCCAGCAGATATTTATTAAGCAAGATGAAAGTGAAATTACAAACACAGGTCAGCTTTTAAACTCAGCCAGCACTCTAGTGGAGTGGAAGTGCCTGGTCCTTCATCATAGGCAGCCTATATGAGATGTGTGTTGGAAAGGGAGCTTTTGCTGCTTGAGAAATCAATGCTCCATTGGAGATGTTCTACTGGAGGCTTCAGATAACAAGCTAAGTGACGTCAGGGCTACACAACACAAAGAGGAGAGTTGACAACAATTCAGGGACTTTGAGTAGTCAAGACAATTAGCTTAGTACTTCAGTCAAAAATGCTACTATTTATGGGCAATTAGACCTAGAGTCTGTCATACAGAATGAAGTAAGTCAGAAAGAGAAAGACAAATACTGTATGCTGACACATATATATGGAATTTAAGAAAAAAAATGTCATGAAGAACATAGGGGTAAGACAGGAATAAAGACACAGACCTACTAGAGAATGGACTTGAGGATATGGGGAGGGGGAAGTGTAAGCTGTGACAAAGTGAAAGAGCGGCATGGACATATATACACTACCAAACGTAAGGTAGATAGCTAGTGGGAAGCAGCCGCAGAGCACAGGGAGATCAGCTCGGTGCTTTGTGACCGCCTGGAGGGGTGGGATACGGAGGGTGGGAGGGAGACGCAAAAGGGAGGGGATATGGGAACATATGTATATGTATAACTGATTAAATTTGTAAAAAAAAAAAAAAGAAAATATAATAACGGACAGGAGAGTGTAAAATATGGTTATATGCTTATGTGTATGCATACATAAGAGATTAATTTGATCAATTCTCTGGGAAATACTAGGATATAAAAGAAATAGTAAAAGAAAATTGTTTTAGGAAATATCACATACAGAATATCAATGACTTCTGACTCAAACTGCCTCATGGTTTGATTTTCTAACACAGTGCAGTCCCAAAGAAATAGAATGTGAGCTACAAATTTCACCACATGTAATTTTAAATTTTTGAGCAACCATGCTTAAAAAATGTAAAGAAAAATAGATGGAATATATTTAATATATTAAATAAATATATTAAAATAAAAAAATGCTACTATTTATGGGCAATTAGCTGTAAAATGGCCTATTTCTGTCTTGTTCCACCATTTTATGGAGATTAAAGATAATCTAAGGAGATTAAGGCCTTAATCTTTAATCCAGGTGAGTAATTTTGTTTGTTGTAAAAAGCATAAGAATTAATTCCCAAAGGATTAACCAAAAGACCTTGTTGGGTCTTTGGGTGGCAGGGATAACTGAACAGCTTCAAGAAGCTGAGAGAAGTTTGTTCCCAATTTACAAGTATTTTGACATATTGATAAGCATATGCAAAACCATTTGAATCTAAAAAAGAGGATGCAAAAAGATACTGACAATTACATTTTTACATCCACATGAATTTCAAACAACTCTTAATGGGGATTAGCAGGGCTGTGTTAGGAAAACCACTTCTTACATATCTCCCTCACCTTCCTCCCATTTGTTCTGTTTTGTTTTTTTTTTTTTGGTTTTGGCTATGCAATCTTTTCATGAAATAAATGTAAGGCTCAAAGGCTAAAATAATATCAATAGTTATTTTGTGGGCCCCACAAAATAACTTTTTTTTGACACTCTTTTTTGGGGGTATATCTCAAATTTGGAGGACATGTGACTTGAACACTCAACCATGAAGCATCTGAAAAAATACATATAGTTCACTTTTCACAGAACCATTTTCTTAAAAATGAGAGGCAATATCCAGATTCACATGCATGTTCATAGTAAAGCTTTGTTGGAAAACAACTCAAATCCACACCAGCATGTTTTTTCAGTTTAATATTTTGGCCCCAAACCAAGAATTCAGGTATCACATTTAATTTTTTTCTGCAATGCATATTCGGCAGGACAAAGTATGTATGCAAGTAACACTGGGAAATATTGTTTCCTATACAAGTGATCAAGAAAAAAGAAGAAAAGAAAAAAGAAAGCCCACAGCACTAAAAGTTGCTCTAGTAAAAATATGCTTCATTGTGCCTATTGAGGAATTAGATCTGCTGAAAAGTAGTTTTGAGTACAGGGAACAGAAGCAAAGAAGCAAAGTGTGAGCAACCCCAAAGAAGGGAACACAGTCACAACTTTATTTCCTTAATTGTAATTGAAATAATCAGTCTCCATAATTTTTGTTTCTAGAAAGCTTTCTTTTTTATCAGCTATCATGTAGATAAGGGAATAATCTTTCACCTTTAAAAAATGGAATGACAGATTTCAGCCCAAGTGTGATAAATTCTGAGCGGGTAATTCCTTAGAGAAAGCAGTGAGAGTAAGACACATCAAACTTTTAAAGTGTTCACTTTTGAACATTAAAATAAGTGGCAGGTAAATACAGAAAAATATATAATCACCAGTTCTCAGCTTTTTATCAATCCCTTTGTTTCTCTTCTTCTAGAAGATTCTGTGAGCACTATGATGCTCTGATCAAAAGTGACTTCACTCCTCAAATATGATCATAGATTCAATGTGCATTATCATGGTTTCAGTAGATTCACATTCAAAACCTTTTGGTGCCAGAAAAGTATCAAATCATAAAGTTATTATATGCTTACCTCTTATGGAGAGATCTGGGCAAAATTTGTACAAGAAATTTATCATTTTAAAATTATCTCATAATTGCGGTAACACTTTTTTAAAGTAACCCTTTGGAAAATTTTTACATGATACCCAAAGGCACTAGCTCACATAAGCGGTGAATGGCTGAAGGAAACAAAACAAATCCATTTACTAGGTAAAGAGCACACACACAAAGAGGGTATTAAAAGGATAACTGTTAAGCTTTAAAGTTATTCTAAAAATGGCACTTTTCACGTTGGTAAAAAATGAAAGTGCTTTAAGATGAAATTTTTATGCATTTTTTTAAAGCTGATCTTTAACCCCCTGAAAATAGGGGGTGATAATGAGAACACTGATAGACTCTAAATCATTGTGGCAATAAGTGGATGTTGCTAAAATGCTTTGTGTGTCTTTCTTTTTCAGTATTTTTAATGTTGATAGACTTGCTTTATATGTGTATCATTAGTGAGATTTGCTCTTCAATTCTTTACTAGAAAGTTACAGCTCATTTAAAATAGCTGGTAGATACAGAAAGCATAAATATACCATAAGTTTAAACACTGATTGTACTAAATGCAACAATACAAAGAAGCAAACAGAACACAAATGGTAACACAATAAAACTGTATTACATTTGTGCTTCAAATATTACAATACATTATATACAATAGTCCAAAATAAACATCTCATGCCAAGTGACACAAAAAAACGAATAGCAAGCAAAAAAATCCAGCAATATGTACATAACTTTTTTCTTTTATAATAAACATTCAACTCTGAACTGGGGCAATTTCACTACATACAGATGCAGTCCGCCTTTTATTCCATATAACCATCCTGCTTTCCTATATCTACGCTATTTCAGTTGGTTCCTGTGTCAATTCTTATATACACGTGGAGCAAAAAAGATAAAAGAATGGAGTGCTTTGTATTCTTAATGGGGTGATGTTGATAGATCAGCGAACCTGGGGTGCATAACCTTCTTTCATTAAACCTTCCTCGTAGTCCGTCTGGCAAAGGATCATGTTATTCTTTAGGAAAAATTTGTCTCCAACACAAAATCTGAAAATATTTACAAAAATAAAATGGTTAAGATGACTTCACTCAGATCTATAGATTTGAAGATTTCTTTTCCTAATCATCATTTCAATTTATGGTAATTCCCTGAGTTTGAAAGTTTGGCTTCGAAAGTTGCCTTGTTGTCAAAATTAAACCATTCTGGTCATTTAAGGAAATGCTACACACAAAATTTGAAATCCTACTTTTATATATAAAACTCATAAGAACATTGAGGAAAATACCTTGGGCATCAAAGGTAATTTTTTTCTTTTTTTTTACCATATTGGAAAGAAAAAAAGAACTGATCTGTATTTACATTCATTAAAACAATGATAATAATATTTCACGGCAGTGATTATGGAAGCTTTCTTCATTGCCCATTTATCCATTTTATAAAAAAAGTAAAAGGCATTAAAATGAATCAAATGATTAGAGAAGAGCCCATTTTAGAGCTTCTCACTTAAAGCTTCCTTTTACTCTGTTATTAAACTGTGATTAAATTCTTGTAATTTGGAAGTAATTGTTCTGAAGTGAAAGTTATTTTAGCATCAGACTCAGATGCTGGGCCATATTCCTTTGTTTGTGGCAAGTTCACCAACTATGAAGTAGTAAATGTATTTCTTAGAGTAATTCCAATTAAACCAAAGGGAGTAACCTGATGAACTTCTTAATATTGATATGATAAATAAACTAGTTTCCAGTAGCTAATTATGTATTTTATTCTATAAAGCATTGTTTAATGTGCAAGATTGTAATGTTTTTAATAAGTGCTCTTTTTGTATAATTTCCCAGTGGTGACACTTTGGACACAATTAAGGTCAGAAAAAATGCTTGTGCTCTTTCTGGTACATTTAACAATAAAGTAACTCTGGGGAGATTTGTATATATTTTTAATTGTAACAATTTAACCTTCAAACATCAGTGTCTGGTAGAGTTGACCCAGTAAAACTACTTGTAATTATATAAGTTTACCTTACTGACCTTTGATAGTGGTCTCTCTTTATCAGATAGTCAATTTCAAATGATGTTCAAGCAGAAATCTTAGTGGATAGATTAAATTGTGTCATGAAAGCCACCCTTTAATGTTTTGTGAAGTTGAAGGTTTAAATGAGGAGCAGTTGGGCTGATTTACATTTGCAAAGATTGGAATGCTAGACAAACAGCGAACCTATTTATTTTCCAACTGAGTAGCTTTGGAAATTTATCCTTATCCTTATTCTAGCTAAGTAGATAGAAGGGAAAATAGTGTAATAAAAAAAGTAGATTGAAAAGAATTAGCTTTCCTCTTAAAGGAAGATTGGTCTGTTTATTTGTGTAATTTACTTTTTTTCCCCAGGATTACTGCCTGCTGATGATGCTGACTGAAAGTACAGACTACGCCCTGATCTTGAAATCCTGCAGTTGTTTGTGGTCAAGGCTATTGGATACAATGAACATTCAAGTTTGGACTTTAAGTATATCTTCTTTTTATTAGTTGCAAACTATAAACTTGAAATATTGTGCTTAAAAAGTAGTGTTTGAATTAACCAGTTTTTTGTAGATTATCCTGATCGTTAAGATATGTTGAATAAAAGGAAATATTTCTTTTGTTGGGCAGGGGTAAGTAGCCAAATTAGATACTTATCTTTTATGTGAGATTATATAAAGTAGCATGCAGAATATAGTTGATTACTGTTCAAATTTTTCACTTTATATTAATGTTGAAATTAATTTGAACTGACTAATAAGCTAATAATAAAATATCCATCAAAAATAAATACTTTTAATAAAATACTCTCGTGTTCCAGCTGATGTTATTGAATCTTTTTTCCCCTAAAAACCGACTAAACTGGAAGTACTTTTTCAACTCCATCCTGTCTAAAATTTTGCTTTAATTTGTTAACAAGTCTCCAAATTCTATTTGCTATCAAATAAAAATGTGTTTTGTTTTGTTTTGTTTTTTTGTCACGTTGTGTCATGTCATCCTTACCTTCAGGGACCTTGAAATTTAGGTAACTTCTATTTGCAGATTAATACAATCAGAGTAATTATAGTGAGAAAAGCACTGAGCCAAGGGCCTGGGGATTTGGTCCTGAGCCCTGTGGCTCTCACCTACTCAATGCAAGACATAGGGTGTATTTCATACTCTGAGTCAGTTCTCTGTAGGTAAGATAAAACAACTACATCACTGGATGGTAGGAATGTTAAAATAAGAAGTCTATGAAAGGCACAGAGACATTTGCAATGAATAGGGTTCAAATTCCAACCTTCCATTCACGATATTGAAAAGGAAACTTCAGGATTTTTATCTTTAACATCAGTAAGTTCTGTAAGTTGGCAGTAAAGAGTAGAAATGTAATATGTAAAGCCTTCCCTCAATGTTTGGAATGTAGGTAATTAAAATAATCACCTTTTATAAAGAACGTACCATGTGCTAAGGCTAAGCATGTATATACAGTGATCACATTTATTCCTTAAATCCAACTGAGAAAGTAAATATTAACATTGTCTTTTTCAGATGAAAAACCTAACATTTCCTCCCAGAATTTTAAAAACCTGCCCGAGGTTCCATAGCTAGAAAGTGTATGGTAGAGGAAGGAAAAGCACCCTGGTCTCTTTGGATTCAAGATCCATGCTTTTACAATTCACAATAGCCAAGACATGGAAACCTAACTGTGCTTTCACAGATGAATGGATAAAGAAGATGTGGTGCACACACACACACACACACACACACACACACACACAGTGGAATACTACTCAGCCACAAAAAGAATGGAATAATGCCATTTGCAGCAATATGGATGGACGTAGAGATTTTTTTTTAAATTTTAATTTTTTGTTCATTATGGATTTTTTTGCGTCAATTTTTTAATTAATTAATTTTGGCCATGCCACATGGCCTGTGGGATCTTAGTTCCCTGACCAGGGATCAAACCCGTGCCCCCAGCAGAGGAAGCATGGAGTCTTAACCACTGACTGCCAAGGAAGTCCCGAAATATTTTCATACTAAGGGAAGTACGTCTAAAAGAGAAAGACAAATACCATATGATATCACTTACATGTGGAATCTAAAATGTGACACAAATGAACTTATCTACGAAAGAGAAACAGATTCACAGACATAGAGAACAGACTTATGGTTCCCAAGGAGGAGGGAGAGGGAGGGAGGGATGGATTGGGAGTTTGGGATTAGCAGATGCAAACTATTATATATACAATGGATAAACAACAAGCTCCTACTGTATAGCACAGGGAACCATATTCAGTATCCTGTGATAAACCATAATGGAAAAAAAATAAGAAAGAATATAGTATAACTGAATCACTCTGCTGTACAGCAGAAATTAACACAACATTGTAAATCAACTATACTTCAATTAAAAAAAAACAAATAAATGACTGAAAGCAATTTTAAAAAAATCCATGCTTTTACCTGGAGGTGGTAAAGCATGAGGCTATGAAGTTATATAGGTTTTTTGTATTATTACTACTCCTTTACATAGCTTTTCAAAAGAGAGCCTATTACTCAATGAGATGTTTGCAATATAAATGGAATTCATCTAAAACATTCCTACCTGAGATATATTGTTACTAATATGTTATCAACTGGATAAAGTACCGTTTATGTGCATATCAATTTATACTTAAAGGTCAAAATGAAACAGAACATAGGTGAGGGATGTCACACACATATAACTTAAACAAAACAGCTTTGAAAGCTATAGTTAAGAACAGATTATGATTGCTTTGCAATTAGGATTGATATCTTCCTTTAAAATGTCCTATATATAAACATGAAGAAATTAGAGGAATAGCAATGCAGATATCGGACACCTAACAAAATGATCTATAACTGTGATTTTGTAAGAAAGGCTAATTTCCAATGTTCTATAACCAGGTCCTGATGAGATTTAGCATTTCAGAAAAATATTATAAAAATAGTGATGGCCAGAGGATAGCGTATGTATATATAGTAATAGGTCAGGCTAAAATTCTTGAAAATAAATTGATAATCTTCATTATAATTAATCTTAATTGCTTGTGATATAGTCAGTTCAATTAATTCTGCCATCATTAAAAAATATGTTAAGGAATAAAAAGATGCTCAATCAGATTATTAAGCCACCTAATCTAAATGTTTTAGAATTAATCATAGATTTAATTTCCAGATATTTTGGAGTAACTCTAGTTGAATTCATACGGTCTTAGAGACTTGAAAAGTACAGACAATAATTAAGAAACCATCGCTATCAAATATGGGGCTTAGAGTGGTTTTGAGCGGGTTAACAAATGCCTCTGCTAGGAAGCTTTCATTTGTGACATCCTCTTTAAGAATGAAAATGTTAACTTAGTCATCTTATTTTCCTAAGGTTAGTGACTGCCAATTATAATTAATTTCCATTTCCACAGCACTTTAAAAAGAAAGGGGATCCATTCCATATTTCCAATGTCTCTACTGTTCTATTTAGCATCCTCAGTTACTAAAAGATGATTTTGATACTGTACTTTGTTTTCAGTGAGAAGTGCAGGTTATATACTCATTGTACACCTGTGAACAAATTTACTGTCTTTTCCCAATGACAGCCCAGTTGTCATCACACAATGCATTCTCAACAATCTTTTCTGTACCAAGTTTCACTACCCACACCCCAAATCCTATTATCAATTATTTAGCATCTACCTTTTTTTAACTCCACTATATCTACTCCCATTTATACCCACTTTGTCAGAAAAGAAAATCTTCATCTTGAAACAGGTCAGGGTCCTCATACTGGCTCTGAATCCAGAGATTAAATCCAGACTGCCTGGGTTCAAATTTTGAATCTATCCTTTTCTATCTGTGTAATCTTGGGCAAGTTATTTAAATTTTCTATACTTCAGTTTCCTCACCTGTACAATGAGGCTAATAATAGTACCTACTTCTGGGTTATTTTGAGTATTAAATGAGTTAGCACATGTAAAACAGAACAATGTCTGGTGTGTGATTGGCACTGTATAAAAATTTGCTCTCATTATTATTTGCTAATAATAATCTTCTCACCTTTGCTTAACTGTTCCCTAGCCAGGGATATTTCTCCCTTTTTTCCATCTACTTAAATTCTAAAAATTCTTTTTTTAAGGGAATATAGGAGTACGGGAGTAAGAGGTGCAAACTATTAGGTATAAAATAAGTTATACGGATATACTGTACAACACAGGGAACATAGCCAATATTTTATAATAACTATAAATGGAGTATAACCTTTAAAAATTGTGGATATTGTACCCCTGTAACATGTAATATTGTACAGCAACTATACTTCAATCAATCAATCAATCAAAATTCTTTAGTTTCCATTCCCTCCATCAGCATTCCCTGACCCCGTCAACTCATTCTGATATTTACCAAAGCACTTATTTATTGGTGTATCATTTACTTTGGCATTTCAAATTTTCTCATGAATGTGTAACAGGTTTCCCACTCTGGGCAGCTGTGCTGAGGTAAATGACCATGAGTTAAATTTCTTTTGAACCCTGTGAAATACCACCATAACCTGTACTACCACTTGAAGTGAGTGGGCCACAAATGTTGGTTAAGAAAGACTTATTCTAGAACTGAATAGCCTTAAAGAACAAAGATACTTTTCATGAATAATTTAAAATTGGACTCATGTTGACTTTAGCTCACTGATTTCCTACCTTTACAATTTCCTCTCTCTATCCCATATTCCTCCACGTCCCTACCAAACTCCCTCTCTAATCTCTGAGCTCACTGAACCACTTTTCATTTCCGGAACACATTACATGCTTTCACACCTCCATGCCTTGCCTGCTGCTCCATCTGTCTGGAAAATCCTTTCCTCACTGCACCCAGCCTTCCTCACTTCCTCCACCCCCCCACCAGACACACTTCCTATATCCTAATCAGTCCCAGAGAGTCCTTTAACACCCAGGACATCAACCCTTTGATGCTTTCTTAAGACTTCAAGAAGGACAGACCTCTCTTCCCTCAGTATAGATCTGTTTAGCATCGATTATATTTTTCTCTTGTGTAAGTCTTTGATGTCTTGTCTCTCCCTAAGCTCTAAATACCCCTAAGAGAGAAACTGGATTTTATTCACCTCTGTTTCCACAGAGCCTAGCACAGTGCTTTTTTTCTTTAATGTTACACAGTTCTACATATTTGAGGCAATTTCATTACAAACAAGAATTTTTTCCCTTCTCTTTTAAAACCATCATTTAGTTTCCTAGAATTTTCTAAGGGGGGGGCTTACTCATCTTTAAGAAATTAACCTATTACTCAGCATCTTTAAGAAATTAACCTATTACTCAGAATTTGCCAATTCTGAATGATATTCAAGTTATCATACAAGACATTCAAAATAACCTTCTTCAGGTCCTTTCAAAATAGATGAACTTTTAGATTTTAATTCAGGATTCACATTTTTAGCCACACCCTTTTAAAAAGGACAGAGAAGATTCACCCATCTTGACAGTTCATTGTTACTATTATTATTATTATTATTTTTAAAGAAGTTGTTGGGGGTAGGAGTTTATTAATTTATTTTTATTTATTTTTGCTGTGTCGGGTCTTCGTTTCTGTGTGAGGGCTTTCTCTAGTTGTGGCAAGCGGGGGCCACTCTTCATCGCGGTGCGCGGGCCTCCCACTATCGCGGCCTCTCTTGTTGCGGAGCATAGGCTCCAGACGCGCAGGCTCAGTAGTTGTGGTTCACGGGCCTAGTTGCTCCGCGGCATGTGGGATTCTCCCAGACCAGGGCTCGAACTCGTGTCCCCTGCATTAGCAGGCAGACTCCCAACCACCACGCCACCAGGGAAGCCCACTACTACCTTTTTTAAACATTCAGAAATGCTTTAGATCTTAATGATATTGTGATTTAAAAGTTAAGATGAAACGACTTGCTAAATAAAATTCATAAGCATTTATAAAATCATAATTTCAGGGGTCAAGAAAGTTTGCTTAAGGAAAAGTGACTGTAAATTACCTATTGGCCTTGTGTGTCACTTGAAGAGGTGCAATACTAAGACAATGATTTGGCTACTATGAGTAGAGGCTCCTGAGGCAGATGGCTTTATTGTAGAGATTTCCCAAGCAGACGCCAAAGGATAAGGAGAGTCTCCTATATTGAAAACTTCTGGATTCAGAGTAACAAAATTTGTCTGCTTTGCTTGACTGATGAAGATTAGCTGACTTCTTGCATTAAAGAAGTTTGTCTTGTAGAGATGGAAGTGACAAGACAATAACTAAGTGTTAATTGTGCATAACCAGCACTAAAGATATTCAGTCCCATTATGGCATGTAATAAATGAAGCGCACACAGAAATATATTAGGTACTTTAATAATGATACTAGAACAGTATTCTGCAGCAATAAGAATGTTAACAGTGTTAGAGTCAAAATTTAGGAGTGTTTGTCTTACTTGACTGAGTTCCACTGAGCAGACAGACGTAATTGTGAATGCAACTTTTTATTTCAGTGGTGAAATAAAATTGATATACGATTTGTAAATAGCATTAACAACCTACAATTACTTTGCATCATAATAGAATTTAGGCTGGGTTTAGCACTTGAATGATGTTTTAATTTTCTGTGTAGAACATGGATAAAATAGGTAAGCCTGCCCTAATAGAAAAATGGACCAAAGGAATACACAGGCAGTTCCCTAAGAGAAGAAATATCAAAGGGTCACTAGTAATCAAATAAATGCTAATTAAAAATGATAATGGGATACCATCTTTCATCCCTCAAGGTGACAAGGATTTCTTTTAAAATAATAATTCCCAGTGTTGGAACTTATGTGAGGGAATGCATTGTTTTTTCTTTTCTGGTGTGAGAATAATTGGTATAACTCTTCCAGA
Organism: Mesoplodon densirostris; assembly: GCF_025265405.1. Classification (NCBI taxonomy): domain Eukaryota; kingdom Metazoa; phylum Chordata; class Mammalia; order Artiodactyla; family Ziphiidae; genus Mesoplodon; species Mesoplodon densirostris. The sequence continues at coordinate 14,810,195 of NC_082671.1, forward strand.
GAGCATTTTGGCAATATATAATGTAAGCCTTTAAACTGTTATATGGTTTGTCTAATTAACTATGCTCCTGTGAATTTAGCCTGACACAGATTTAAGTATTTGTTTATAAAGTCCGCATTAGATTGATAATACTGATGCTATAAAAACTTGAAGAAACAACCTACACATCTGATGACAGAAGACTGATTTAATAATATATGAAGCTTTATCCATAAAACTGAACACAAGAAAGCTTAAAATGTCCTAAAAGAATTTTTAAAGGCAGGGAAAAATGTACACTATATTAATGAAAATGCCCAAGTAACAAACATTAGGATTCTTCCTTGTTATTTTCCTTTAAGATGCTTAAATGTGGTTATAATATAAAGTGTATGCTATATATCATTTGCCACATATGCATAGAAAAATGTATGGCTAGCCACATAACAAAATAGTAAAATAATTTCTTTTAGAACAGTGAGACACATGGGACAATGTTATTCTTTATCCCTTTCTATTTTCTAAATTTTTCACTATAAGTATGTAATTGTTTATAAGTAGAAAAGCAGTAAATGTTACTGTTGCACAAAGATAACTCTATTGTTAGTAAATGTTATTAGTGGATGAAATGTGGTAAGTAAACAAAAATATTCTAAATTTACTACTAATATACCTTTAAAACATATACAAATAGAGGCTCATGCATATTAATGAGTCTGTAAGGATGTGTGGACATTTGTGTTTTTGTATTCATATCCTTACAATAAAAAATATGTGCATTTGATAATTTACTTTTGGCTAAGTGTCACTACAGACTGAATCAACCTACTTTGATTCCAAACATCTATTGGGAAGACTCAAGATGTTGCAAGATGACTTCTTGAATTATTTCCTGGGTAAATTATACATTGTGAGGTATACAAGGCCAGATTCTGAACATCTACATTTAGCAGGAGATATCTTATGTAAAAACCAAGTTAGTGAAATATTATATGGTAAAAGTAAATTATAAATATCAAGGTAAAATAACTAAATTTTGAGAACCTATTGTGTTCCTGGTACTTATAAATTCTTTCATTTAATTTTCAAGATCTGCAGGATAGATGTTAGTGTCTCCATTTTAAGGATGTGCAAACCAAACTCAGAGAAATTAAGTGACTTACGCAAGACTGCACAGCTAGCATATGGTGGGGATGGAATCTGAATCCAGTTCTCACTGTAAACATCATACCCTTTCTACTACTCTATAGCACCTTGTAAGAAGATACTGCATTTAACGGTAAAACAGCCAATTATAGTAACTGAGAACTTGACAAAACTAATACTTACTGAATATTTTCCATGTTCAGGTGTTTTCACACCTGTGCTGAATTTATTTTCATTAAAATCCATCAAGTGCAATAATTTTTGAAATGTATTTTAATGATATGTATATTTTAATATTCTAACAGCCTCTGCATTTCTTACATAAAACAGGTATGGTAGTATATAGCTCACACTAGAATTAAAAGTTATTATTTTTACTTTGGAAAAATGGAAGGAAGTCATAATACTTTGAGATGAGAGAGTTCTCTGAAATTGACTAATCCAGCTCCCTTATGTTATAAAGGAGAAAACTGAGGTCCTGAGAACTAAAATAGTTGGTTTATGCTCACACAGCTGGTTAGGGAGAGTCCAGACTGGAATTTAGGTTTCTAGATTCCCTGTGCAATACTCTTTCCAATGTCCAATGCTGCCTCTCTGATGCTGATAATTGCATCCGACCTCGTTCCCAAAGAGATTTGAAGCAACTTGAAAAGTACATATATAACAAGGTTAAAATTCAAGATAAGAAATCAAGAGATAGGGCAACTGTAAGTATGAAAGATAAGATGAATACACACTGCCTGCCACAAATTCCTGTGTATTTTCCTCAGTGTAAATTTGTTTGCTCACAGAAGTAGTACTAAAAGTAAACATATTTTAAACTTACTTTTTAAAAGACAGAAAAACTATAAAGAATGAATAAGAAGAGAAAGTCTTCTATAATGTTTTCATATATCTCAGTGTTCATTTCCTATCACATCCTGTTCTATGATGCAGTTCTTTGGGGTAGAAGGGTCTTGAGACCCTTCTCCTTCTCAGTGATATGTTTCTGGCCCTGAATGAAAGGTTGCAGGAAACAAAAATGCTGAGATAAGTTGCTTTAAGTAAAGTGTACTAAAATAATGCCTGCCTATTAAATACATAGCCAGCAAAGAGAGATTTACTGCTTTTTTGCAGAGTGAAATCTGCTTACCTCTGATTACAAAGCTGACATGCAAAGCAGTCGAGGTGGTAAACATTGT